>NC_051395.1:42514223-42521621 GCF_015228065.2 Penaeus monodon | reverse complement strand
TATTTTTTTGTGTGTGTGTGTGTGTGTTTTGTTGTTGTGTGTTGTGTGTGTGTGTGTGTGTGTGTGTGTGTAATTATATATATATATATATTTATATATATAATATATATATATATGTATAATATATATGTATGACATATATGTATAATATATATATAAAAAAAAAAAAAAAAAATATATATATATATATATATATATATATATATATATATATATTGTCACGCCGTCCGCCTCGTCTCTCTGCTACCAACACAAGGCAGGCTAGGCAGACGGCGTGCTATCCACAGGGTCGTGAACACTGAACAGCTCCAAGAGGCACCGAGCACCACAGCGTCCCAGAACACCAAGAGGGGAAACGCCAAGTGGCGAGGCAGGGCACGAAATAACACACAAAATGACAGTCTTCCTTTATTTACACAAGTTATTTACCCGTACACTTTTCTATAGGCACAATACAGGGGGAAACCAGCATGTCACACTGCACGATACAGCTTATAACAGGGCAACACAAAGTTTATCAGGTCACAAAGGCACACACGAGGTCTTCACAGGAGCAGCACCCAACCGCGTCTCTCTTGGCTTGTTCCTCCGCTCGTAGCCAGTTGCATCATGTTTGCCCAGGTCCCTTCATGTTAACACATACCCAGGTCATCCTTTTCATGTTAACCACATGTTTTGCACAGAGACAAAGACCCACTGGCATAGCATATATATATATATATATATATAATATATATATATATATATATATATATATATATATATTGATATTTATATATGCATAATATGTAAAATATATATATATATATATATATATATATATATATATATATATATAAATCAGAAACGAAAACTTTCACAATAAAAAACTAGCGACAGCTAGGGCTCACAGAACAGCTAGATAGGGAAAAGGACACTCCTAGTGGAGCTTTGTTTATACAATTGACAGCAACACCATAGATCACTAACAATAGAATGAATAAGAGAAAAAAAAAATCTTGTATAATTAATATCACCCATAAGGGAAATTCATTTACCTAAAAATAATCTTAACGCACTCGCCAGGCACTTCTCATATACAAGCGACCATCCCACATTCCTGATCACCAAGGAAGTGGCTGAGCTGCAACCGACGCACTTTGCACTGATGATAATTAAGATCCCCCACCCCATCCCTTGCTTGTTGTTGCCGGGGGGGCGGACTTTGAAGATTGAAGCCCAAGGTAGGGGATTACCCCTACCTTGGGCCTTAGCCCTCGCCTCAATTAATTTTGCGTGGTCTTTTCTTCTCCTTTCCTTTTCTTTTTTCTTTGTCCCTTCTTCCGTTCAGTTAATCTAATCCTTAACTCATTTTTACCCTTTTCGCTACAATACTCTGTCATAATGCTGTGTGACCTTTCATGTATGGCACATTTGTTTGTTTTCACCATTGACCATTCTGGAAATCTACAAATATTGTGTTGTGAACAAAAAAAAAATTACTTGGGAGCTTTGCAGGCTCCACCCTATCGCTATATTTTGAATACGCCGCTAATTACCTATGTTGACGCATCGGAATTTTTTCAATAAATATATAAAATCCTTTGGCCCGATGAGATTCGACATGAGAAGATAACGCATCTTAATCATGACACCACGATTAAGTTGTTGGAAGTGGTCATTGAAATTTGGAAAAGCCAAACTTTTCCAAACTCGGTCACTTCGCCTACATTAGCCCTCACGCCCCCAATCCTTGCGTTGTCTTTGGGGGGTTTAGGAGACTGGGGCCCAATTTAGGGGATCATTTCCAGTTGGGCCCAAAACACCCCTTTTCCCTTTAACAATTTTGCAAGATCTTTTCTTTTTTCCCCTTTCCATTTTTTTTCCCCTTTCTTCACTTCCCAGGTGTGAAAGCTGTGGGGAAAAAGGAAAAAGGGTTTTGGCCCTTTGGTCATTTCCTAAAGGGCCTTTAGGCCGGGGTTATTTCCCTTGGAGCCATAGGCACGGTATTCCCTTGGAGCCATAGGCACGGTATTCCCTTGGTTAATCGCTTAGCCCTTGCCACTTATGGGGCCCTTCTGAGGGGTGGGGCCGTTTTCCCCCCCCCCCCCCCACACACACACTTAATTCATGTTTCCCCCTTGACTAATAATAAAAGTTTTTTAAACCCTTGTTAGGGCCCTTCGTTAACAAAGCCTATCTAAATTTTTCATTTCTCGGGTTTCCCCAAAACCCTCTGCCTCCCCTTTTTGACCATGGCCCCCGTTTCATGATACTGATACCCCATCTTCGATTTTTGCTGCTTTTAACTCCATCCATTCCAAATCATCCACCCATTCTTTATTTAAACCTTCAGAATTTATCCCCTTTTCCCTTTCTTTTCCCGGGCCCCCCCCTCCATTTCCATCTCCTACCGCAAAAGTCTTCCTCATTGTCTTCCCCCTCCCCCCTTATTACTACAAACCATCCTTTTTGGGTCCTCTCCCTCATAGGACTACCTCACTCCACCCCAATTCCCCCCTTTTCCACTGCTTTCCCCCTGTGCAAATTTTGGGGGTACTCTTTTGGGCCCCCACCCAAGTGGGAGGGTTTTCTTTGTGATTCCCCCTATATTCCCTTTTTCGGGCAAACCCTTCTCCTCCAAAAACAAGGGTCTCCAAAAAGAAGTACCCAAAAATTTAAATTTCCCAAGCTCGTGCCCTTTTCCCCCGTACCCTTTCCCCTCCTGGACATTCTTTTGATACTTTACACCTTCCCTGATCCCTTTTTCTCTTTCCGGTTTTTTCTCCACTTTTTCAACTACCATTTATACCCATATTACCAGCTGTTTTGTTTAATAATGGTTTCTTTTGAGTTTTCATCATACTAAGTTATTCCCCCTTTTCCTTAGACACATAGATACTCCCCCATCTGATCTAATCCCCCCTTTTCCCTTTTGGGCCCCTTTTTTCTTTCACAAACCCCCCCATACCTTACTATCCTATAGTATGATAAAACTTTTTTTTAAACAACATTTTCTCTGATCAAATAAAACTTTTTTTTTACTTTTTTTCGCCAAAAATCCCAAATAGTACTTTTGGGCCATTGCATTTCTGTAAAATTCATTAACCCCCCCCAAATTTTTAAAGGGAAAGGGGGGGGGAAAAATCCCAAACCCCCAAATTTTGCCCCCCTCTTGCCGCCCCAAATTACTTCTGCAAAGGTCATGGATAAAAAATTGTTGAAAAAAATAGACTTTGCCAAAAATTTCTAAAATTTGCTAGTTGATGAAACTAGAAAAACTAGTAACGCGGGAATATATTTATGAAGGTTTTTTTTTTTGCTAAAATTTTTTTCAGTATTCTTAGAAAAGAAAAAAAATTTTACATGACGAAATCTTAGCACTTTTGGAATTTTTAAAAAAACTTGCCTTGTTGAATTCAAATTTTCTTTTTCGGGATAAAACCCCTTCTCTGTCAAACTATTTTCCGTCTTCCTCTGGGGAACCTTTTTATAAGTACCCCTTTGTAGGGCCTGTGATTGTGCTTTTATGAAACCAGCAATAATGTAAAATCGAAACCCAAAATGGCACGGGATATGATTAAGTGGGATACCAGTGGTGTTTAAAATTTTTTCCGTATTGGGGGAGTTTTTCCCCAAACGGGAAGGAAGCCTGTCGGGCCCAAACTCAGACCAAGGGTTCGTAACCGGGGTTTCAGGGAAATATGTTTCAGGGGGTCCTAAAGCCCCGATCAGGGAAAACAATAAGATGAGACAATCAGTTTCTCGATAAATAAAAAAACATTAACAAATGCATGCAAAGTTTTTATGTTAATATTTCGGGGAAGAGGGTCCATAACGTCATTATATTTTTATGGGGCGTTCGAGTTTTCAAAAAAAGGTTTTAAAAAAACCCTTTTCTCTAGAAATCACGCAACCAACCCCCAACTATTCTTTTTAGTTTTCCCTTCGTTCTGCTCTTTGATCTGAAAAAAGATCATGTTGGTCATTTGAAAAAAAATGTCATAAGGCTTTAAAGCCCATTCATCTGTCTTTTGATAGACCCACCCCCACCCACATGAAAAGGTCTATTTTTAAACCCCTTTGTATGTTTGGTGGCTGTGGGTTTTTTCTACACACCCCAGGGTGGGACTTACACTGACTGAAAACCAAGCTTTATGTATATAATGAAAACTGAAATATGTAGGGAAATGTGGCTTTCCCGCGCCCCGCGATATATATATATATTATATTTATATATATTAAAATATTTTATAATATTTTATATATATATATATATACAATATATATATATATATATTTTTTTTTTTTTTTTTTTAATATATATATATTTATATATATATATATAAATATGGGGGAGAGAGAGATAACTAGAGATGGGGTTTTCCATCGCCGCAAATTTTCCCAACTGGTAAAAAAAGGGGGGGGGGGGGGGTGGGCCACTAAAAAATGGATAAATTTCCTTTGTGTTTCCCCGGGGTATATTTTCCCCCTCTAATATACACAAAATGTTTTATAGAAGTGTATATTTCCCAAAATTTTAGGCCATCCCCTTGACATCCCATACAGATGTTACTTTTCCCACGGAGTTTTTCATTCCCCCAAAAAAAAATACCCTTTGGGATTCTTTGACAAAGGACACATTTTTTTTTGATTTGGGCCCCCCCCCCAAAAAATTTATATATGACGTACTTAAAAAACACCTTTGGGTTTTTCCCTTGCATCCGAATTGCATGATATTTAAGTAAAATCCCAATTTTCTGCGCTTTTATGCCTAAGGGGACGTGGTATGTGCGTAAAGGGGATGTTGCCCATTTTTTACCGTGTTTTCTTTCTGACCCTCCCCCGTCGTTTTAAAAATTAAAATTTCAGACACTTCCCCCCATACCATTTCCCCCAAAAAAAACCCAACGACATTTTTGAAAATCAGATCCCCCCCACTTAACACAAAACGGGATAATCTCGTCCCCCCAATTTTATGAAATCAACGGATTAAACTCAACAAACGTTACAAGGGAAAGCCCCAAACTCAAAAGGGGGCGAACACAATAGGGGAAAACCCCCACACGAAAATGCCCCCGCGAAAAAAACCCTACGACGGAGCCCCCCCCCAGAAAGCGCAAGGTACCCAAAAATACGTTTTGCACTGGGGGTAAGGAAAAAAAAATGTACAATTTATAGGACTTTAAAAAGAAAAAAAGAAAAAAACGAGATTTTTAATGACATTATACCCTTTATTGAGTTTTCAACAGGGGGGTTAAAAATTTACAGATTTTAAAAAAAAGAAAAAAATTTTAATGAAAGTTTTCTTCCGTCATGGAAGGGCAAAAAGGGGTGGGAGAAATTTCAGATTGAAGCCGTGCCATTATTTCCCAAACCAAAAAAGGGAAAGGCAGTGGCGGGCGTGTGGAAAAAAATTTAATGGAAGGGTTAACACAACAGTGAGGGAAAAAGGTTAGGTTCCGTTTTTTGGGGCAATTAACCGAAAGTTTGCTTGAAACAATTAAAAATACAAAAAAATTTAAGGGCACTCTTTATCAAGGCATTTTTCCCTGACAGAAAGGGAAATTTGTATTTTTTTTTGTTTCACACAGCCCTGTTAAAACATTTTTACAAAGTACATTTTTTCTTGTAGTGGAAGAAAAAAGGGGAAAGTTGGGAAAATATATCGTTTCAGTCAAAAAAAGAGTACAGGAAAAAAAAAGTGTATGGAGGGGGTTTCTTGACAAAAACTAAGACACTTTTATCAATGGCCCCCCCAAAAAGTGTGAAAATCCAAATCTAACCGTTCCTACCTTCTGTTTTTTTCCAAAGCATTTTGGGGCAAACCCAAACCCTTTATTCCCAACCCCCCCTTTTTTTAGCAGTTACAGGGAAAAAAGAAAAATTAAAAAACTCTGGGGTGTATTTAGGGTGTTGTCTCGGGAAAGGGGGAATATGTATGGATATTTTTTCATTTTTGTGGTAAATATGAGGTGTATATTTATTTTTATGTTCCAAAAAGATGGAAAAGTCCATTTTTTCCCCCCCCCCCCCTATTCCCTCTCCCCCCTCTTCTTTTCTCTATCTCCTCTCTTCTCTCTCTCTCTCTCTCTCTTCTCTCTCTCTCTTTTCTTTTCTTTTCTTTTCCCCTTTTTTTTCTTTTTCTCTCCCCTCTCTCTCTCTCTCTTTTTCTCTCTTCTCTTCTCCCTTTTTTTCCCCTTCTCTCTTCCTTTCTCTCTTTTGTATATATATATATATTAAAAATATATTATATATATATAATATAATATTTTATATATATTTTATATATATATTTTAAAATATATTATTTATATATAATTTTATATAAAATATAATATATTATTTTTTTTTTTTTTTTTTTATATATTTATATTTTTATTATCATATATTTGTTTATATAATATATTTATATATATATATATATATTAAAATAATATTTTATATATATAAAAAAATATATATTATATATATATTTTTATATATTTATATTATTTTTTAATATATAAAATATATATTAAAATATATATAAAATATATATTTTATTTATATATATATATATATATAGTATATTATATTTTATATATAAAATATATTCATATATATATATATAATATTTTATATATATTTTATAATATATATATATATTTTATTAATATATAATATAAAAATATATATAATATATATATATATATATATATTTTTTTATATATTATATATATATATATAATATATATATATATATTATATAAAAATATATATTAATATATATTTTTATATATATTATATAAAATATAAATATATATATAAAATAAAATATATATATAAATATTTATAATATAAAATAAAATTATTAAAATTTAATATAAATATAAAAAATAAAATATATATAAATATAAAAATTATTATATATATATATATATAATATATAAAACAGAGAGGAGAGGGAGAGAAAGAGAGAAGAGAGAAAAGGAAAAAGAGAGAGGGGAGAGAGAGAGAGGAAGGAGGAGAGAGAGAGAGAGAGAGAAGAAAGAGAGGAAAGAGAGAAAAAGAGGGAGGAAAGAGGGGAAAAAGAGGAAAGGGAGGGGGGGAAAAAAGAGAGAGAGGAGAGGGAAAAGAGAGAGAGGAGGGAAGGAGGGGAGAGGAGAAGAGAGAGAGAGAGAGAAGAAATAGGGGGGGGGGGGGGGGGGAGAAAAAAAAAAAGGACAAAAAATCCATTTTTTCCCCCAAAAAAAATTGAGCAATTTTAAACCCCAAAAAAAAAATCATTAAAAAAAAAACAAGGCCCTTTCAAAAATTTTTTTTTTTAAACCCCCCCCCCCCCCCAAAAAATTTTTTTTTTGCCCCCCCCCCCAAAAAAAAAAAATTTTTTTCCAAAAACCCCCAAAAAAAAACAAAAGAAAATTTTTTAAAACCTTC
>NC_051395.1:42506222-42514123 GCF_015228065.2 Penaeus monodon | reverse complement strand
CCTCCGCCCTCGCTGAGCGGGTGGTCTTTTGGGACATTGACCACGTGGAAACAGCCACGTCCACGGTATGTGTGCCAACTCTTAACGAATTTCCAATCAGCCAGGATGTCGCAGTTCCATCCAGCACCAACAACCCTCCTTCCTACTATTAAAAGTAAGTATGCCTATTAGTGCCAGATTAACTATTGCCCTCCCTATACCCAACCACACCTTGCATACAAGTTGCCTTCTTTCAAATTCAAAGTATACGACAGTCAACGAACACACACTACTAACTCTATACTATCACACATTGAGATCAAACCTAAGCTACGTACATCCTCACCTCATACCTCATTCCCCTGCCTAACCATCTCGTAATTGATGTATTGTATTTGTATTTTTCTATTATCATCTTTATCCTCAGATCGCACAATTTAGTATATATTAGTTCTCTCAGAACAAATGACTACCTTCGAGTTTAATTAATTACTGTTATGTTCGGTTGTTCTCATCATGTTTTTTTTTTTCGGAATTATCTTTTTTTTTCTCTTATATTTTATGGCTATTAATAATTACTTTATTACTACTTGCGTAATGTTATATTATGTGTATACACGTATATCGATGTATTCTTTATATAACTATTTCTTCATACTTCCGGTGCTAATCGGTCGCTCATTCACACATAGGTTTAGATTACCTGACTAACCTCTAATCTACCTACTTGCCCACTCTACACGGAATTCACTCTAGGATTATGAATTTTACAAAATGTTATCCCTATGACTTATAAATGTACCCAAATCGCTTTCATGACGCTCTCGCGCAGTTCGATATCTTGTCCTCAGTAATGTTGGAATTTATGCTTCTTTAGTTTAAGATATTGGTGAATATGTAACCTGTAATTAACTGATGGTAGTCCCTTCTGTTGCAAATAATTTTAACGCACTACAGACACCATACTTTTTATAGGCTTACATAGTTACTATCATTGCCATAAACGAAGGAACCCTGCGCCCACCATCCCTGCTTCTTTGATTTTGAGATGAGGACTACGTCAGTCCTCTTCCAACTCTGAGGTAAAATAGAAGTTCCTCAGGTGTGCTAGTGTGAGAAATGTGAATTCACCTGCCAGCCCTAAGTAGGAAATGATAGGGTAGGAGATCCTGTCTGATACTGGGGGCTTTGCAAGAACTGTTTTTATAGATTTTTCTGAGCCCCCAGAGAAAACCTAACGTCTGGTTGCCCTGTTTCTGATGCTGGCCTGTCCCTGCCTGACTGTAGGCATTCTTGGTTTGTCCTCAATCTGGCTGGCAGTTTGGCACTACTTGTTCTCCAGAAAACTTTGAGTGGTTGATGGATCACCTGACACATTGCTACAGCTCTGTAAGGGAAGTCTGGCGGCCAAAGGACTCACACCATGCCAGCTATTTTTCCTGCCTGACTCTCTTTGTAGTTCCCTGACATTCCTGACAATCTCCCTTAGATTCTCAGAGGTTCTCTGTCTTCGGATTTTTTTCCTACACACACTAACTCTAGGATTACATTGTGGCATTGGGACCAGCATCCAAAGGGGTAAAGATTTTGCCATACTGCTCCCCCATGGAGTCCCATTGATTCTCCCCACCAGAGGCTATGCGACAGTCTTATATATTCTCTCATACAGAGCCACTGAAATCTCCCCGTGATCGTGTGATCGCAAGGTCCTACGCTGCTGTAGCACAGAGCTTGTTGATATCTAAGTTCCTACAACCTGGCCTTCTGTACACATTGTGCAGCTTCAGGGGCCCCCCAACCAGGTGAATCTCAGCAATTAGAGCTTCAACACCAACTCGACATTGTGGCAGATTAGCTATTGGAGCAGGGGATTGTTGTTCTAACCAGGGTGATCAAGCCTCTGGTGCCAGCTGTTCATGGCAACACAAAGGCATGATACCCTGAGAAGCGGCTGAATCCCTTGTTAGCATCTCCTGGAGCATGGCAGTGTCAGAGTTTCTTGATCGCAAAATGGGATGGAGAAAGAACATTGATGTTCCACTATAGACTGTGTGCCATGATATTACTCTGTATGGCTTATATGTATATCGTTAAAAACGCCAATGTATTCGGTTTCAGTGTCAGATGCCCCAGTGGTGGCGTTGGAGTTTGACACCTCCATGTTGAAGTCCTATATGAATATGATTCACAATTATCTGTCAGGCTAATGAGGGGTCTTCTGGGATGTGGAGAGCCCTTGATTGCTCTGAATTTTATTGGCATTGCTTTTCTCTTTGCTTCCCTTTCTGATTAAGGGCAAGGCTTTTCTGTGTGGCTTCAACTTGTGCTGGCTCTGCCTGCATGGGTTCAGCCTGTGTTAGCTTTTTCAGTGCAGTCTCTGCCTGTGAGGGTTTGGCCTGAGTTGGAGCAGGGAGAGGGGTCTCGCCCTGAAGTGGAGTGGGAGCTTGTTTGGATGAGTCCAGCTTCCTCTCCTTCAGGGCTGCGACAGTCTGGTCACTGCTGTAATGACTCTAACTGCCTTCTCTGCCTCCTCACTCATCCTCTCCAAAGCTGTTCAACATCCTTCTCGTCAAAGAGAAAAGGCTGATCAGCTCTTGCAGAGGATCTTGTGGTATTCTTTGAACCTTTATGGTTCTTTCTGTGAGCAGTCAGAAGATGCTGGTGTTCGGTGCAGATTGGGGAAGTGGACCTAGGGGAGTTGTAACAAAGTCTAGTTGTTTTCCAACAACCTCCTGTCGCCCGAGAGCTGACTCCTTCCTAATAGAGCAAGCCAGGCTCCAGGCATGATGCTTCTTGGCACTGTTGGGATATTTGGCTATGCCTCTTTTGCCTTATGTGCTACAAGGCACACCTCAGTTTTGTGTGCTTTGCTACAGGCACCACATTTGGGCTTAGCCTTGCAATTAGCCTGATATTGACAATGTTTTTTTAGTGCTTGAAGCACCAAAGTGGCTCAAACGCTTTTGAGGCTGTAGGAGCCCCAGTTACTCATGTTAAGGGTGTTGATTGGTCACCAGTACTTGCCTGGTTGGAGTCTTCCCATTTGTTAGTTAGGAAGTCCCCACGACCTGGGAGTGTGAAGTGATCACTTCCATATCATAAGTGACTGGAAAACCAAGAAGCTTCATGACTTTCCTGTCTTCAGGACTGAGTGGTGAGATATTCGCCTTCCTCCAATCACTGAGCTCCTGAAGGAAACTCAAGAACGATAATTATGCCCTTATCTCTGGTAACTGGGATTAACAACCGGATTTGCTCAGGGTTCTGGTCGTGGGAACGGCTGATTTGAAGGGTCCAGCATGTGTTCCCATTTCAGGGAAGACACCTGAGGGGAAGTCACAGGTATCCCTCATTTTGCTGTAGGCCTCGAGATGCCAGCCCAAGAGTCAATATTGTAGATAGATTTGTTTAGTTTTTTGACGAGTTATTTTGTCGTGCCCATATTAACAGCAGATCTGGGAGAGTAAGCCTGTGCATTTTAATGTGTCACAAGAAATCTAAAAAGGCTCCAAAATGACTGGCATGCTCATTTAGCTGCATGGGTCGTCATCTCTGATATCCGGCAGAGTAGTTTTAGGGATTTTATTTACCATATATTATAGCACTTCTTTCACTCTCTCATGCCCCAATCCACCACAGAGTCCAGCAAGGGGAAGTTGGTTGTTAGAATTAATCCATCAGCTACAGGGCTAGTGAAAGGGTATATGTAGTCACTGATCCGTATTAACGGCACTCACAGGACGTGTGTGAGACCAACGAAACAGTGAATGCATGACCCTAACCTTTCCAATGAGACCAGCCCATTGTACTGACTAGGCCAGGATTAAGCCACATGTCTTGCAGGAATAAGGGACTATAAAGTGCATGTTGCTAGCTACAGGGTATACTCATTAACAGCCTGCTCTTCAGGATCCCCATCTCCACGTTGCACATGGGTACCATACACCATTGTGCATTTGGCTATCGCTTTTCAGTGAACCAGCCAATGTAGAGGCCACTTGTTGCAGGATGGAAAATCTATAATGCCCGTTTATTTCCAAAATTAAAGTTCAAATGTAAAATCATTGTAAGACAATTGTGAATATGAAGTGAGCAAAATGCATTCAAAAGCATTATATACTGAATGAGCAGTGCCAGCGTGATAGATGTTTTTTTAGAATTATCTTTCATGTTTGTGGTCTTTCTCTGCAATATCTTTATAAATAATAATTGTACAACAATACATAAATTCTCTACTTATAATCTTAACTTACAACAGACGGCCTATGAAAATTAATTGAAAATACATTTTCTAACTGATATTTCTCTTAATTATGCTCTGCACAAGAGCAGTGGTGGTTAGAGCCATAGCAGTGTCGTCACACTTACACGGATTTGGCAGCAAAATCTTAACAGGGTTTGGTTTGCATTGCCGAAGAGGCCCTTAGATGCCATCTTTAACTGTATGAACATGTAGTAAAAGCTCCCTTCCACACTTTCCAAGGTGTGGCCAAGGTCTGTGGTCTAGGCAGAGCCCAGAGGAGCAGATAAGGGCTACGGGCATTAAGGCGGGAACCCTTGACTGTAGGAACACTGAGGCCTGTGGTGTTATACCCTGTCCAAAGTCAAAGTCTGAAGCTCAGCATACTTGCTAGGTTGGGTCACATCAGGTCCTAGCTCAATGGACCGCAGGCTTCCCTCGTTCCCTGCGCGCTTACACAGCTCTAGTATACTTAAGCTGGAGAATCCGGAACCGAGATCAGCATTCCCCGATCCTCCATCAGACCACAATGACAGCAGCAGCAACACAGGACTGCCCGGTCCTTTAGCCGAATAGGGAGCCTATCGGCTCCCCCATTAATCTCCACTTCACTTACAGTACCTAGCCATATCAGTGGGAACTCACACTCACGATAATCACTCCCTAAAGAGATACAGACACCAGTTCAAGTGGTAGATGCATACCCATCTACTACACTGTTGACCTGTAGCAGCACGATCCCGCGACCTGAAACTCAGCATACTTGCCAGGTTGTGTCTCATCAGGTCCCCCCTCATTAGACCACGATCTTCCCTCGTTCCCTGCACGCTTAAACAGCGCTAGTGTACTTAAGTTGCAGAAACCGGAACCGAGATCAGCATTCCCAGTCCTTAGCCGACTGGGGAGTCAATAGGCTTCCCTTTGATCTCCACTTTACCTACAGCACCCGGTCATACAGTGGGAACTCACACCCACACAAATACTCCTCAAAGAGATGCCGACACCAGTCTAAGTGGTATGTGCCATCCGACTACTACACATCTATCAGCTGATTATCGTAAACAAACTGTTCTTGCCACTGAGAGAGATTGATTATTTTCCTGATTGAGACTATGTAATAAGGGCTCGAAAACGATGTACACGACTTCTATATCACACAAACATTAATGACTAGCAAAGACAGAAATGCAAACAGAAACAGTTCAGATAGACGTGTTTTTGAGGCTCTAAATTGGCAAAGCGAGCTACCTCCAGGCCTCATCCTGTTCACCACGCAACGCCTCGCGGAACGATTTGTCTGGTCGACCGTCATTTGATTTTGCCGCGCTTTGCCCAAGTGAACGCAGGAAGGGTAAAGTGTACTTTGTTTTCAAGGATACAAAATATATATATAAAAACACACACAAAGAATACAGTCAAGGAATGAAGCACACACAAAAAAAATAATAAAACTAGAACGCGAGAGACCTTAGTTCACTAGCAGAAAAAAAGTTTTCCCGTTCTGTTCAGTTCACTGAGATTTTAAGGTAATGATTTGCCTGGGCCTTCATGTAGGTAACCCAAATTGTTTCAGTTAATTTATCATCAGTGAATGCTAACTGTGGTGGCTGTATTGCCTGTAAGTGCTCATGTTTCCATCAAGTATGACATCTGCAGAATGACACATAACGGTGGTGTACCTCAAGGCATGCAACGAAGGCCAAAGGGATATTACTGCAGTGTCCTAATTCTTTATCGCCAAATTCTTATATAAGGGGGTATTCCTTTTGAACAACTTTGCGTAGGAAAATAATAATTGACGATAACGTATCTGGTCTTTAAAACGTTTCATATTATCTGTATTGTAATTCTGCTTGTGCTTCCTCCGTCCGTTCGTTTGCACGACACGTCTGAGACCATGCGGAGTTGAGGATACTTTATTTTTATTTAAAATGGATTGATAATCGACTACATAAATAATGAAGAATCACACACACGCACAAAGGCATCGTAATGCAAATCTATTAGAATCCTGTTCTAAAGCTATCATTATCATCATTACTGTTATGTTTCTTCTTATTATTATTATTACAATTATTATCATTCGTTTTCTTCGAGGCAAGTAGGCCTACACTGCACTGAAGGAGTTAGACCGTCAGTTGATACACATTTTATTTACACCACTATCCGAGGGGGGAGTTTAAAGGGGAGGGGAATGATACGGAAGGAGGAGAGGGAGGAAGGAGATAAAGATGAGGGAGAAAGGAAGGGGGCATAGAAAGGGAAGGAAAATGGGGAGAGGGAAAGGGAGGAGCAACGGAGAGGATTTGAAAAGGAGGAGAGGATAGGTAAGAGGAAAGCGAGGAGGAAGAGAAAGGGGGTCAGAGAAAAGGGAGTGAGAGATAGTGATAAGGGAGAGAAGTAGGTTGGTGTGGTTGAGGAGGAAGTAGTAGGGGGCAGATGTGCGGCTTAAAGTGGGAATGGAGGAGGAAGATAAAGGAAGATTTTGGAGTAAGAGTGGGTGACAGAGCGGGGAAAGGAAAGGGAGAAGAGATAGGAAGTAGGAGGAAGGCGAAGGAAGGACAAAGGAGGGGAGAAATACTCATATTCTTTCGTTCCGTGAAATTCCACTGGTTCCGTTGATATTATTTAATGGTTTTTAATAATAGATTTCACTTAGTACAATGATTTAACAGAGTGAGTCTGCTTTGATCTTTTGAGAACACAACTAATTTAGAAATATTGTTTTACAATAGCATGTCATCATCACCAAAGATATATACGTGCTGGCTTCCGCAGAAATTAAGGATTGATAAACACCCAATTTGCATCACTCAAGAATACACAGCATTGAGCTCATGCAACTATTACAGCAGCTTAATCTATGAATATGGCTGTCAGATCTAATGTTCGTATTCAATATGAAAACCTTTTATAATGAGATGAGTTTTAATAGATGTGACTGCATCGCGGAATTTATATGCAATGTAAGCGAAGCGATGCTGATTATCAAAGTTACGAATTCGATGGAAAAAGGTTTCTTCAAGAAATGTTGTCTTTGTGGACTACATTGGGAAAGAAAATAGTTGTCAAACATTGCATCTGAAAAGTACTGTGTTTTGTGTAATGTCGAATAACAACTCTATAAGCCGATGCCTGTGAACCCGATGCAATCAAAACAGGATCACATACAATATGAGAACTTTGCCTGCACTCGCAGTGCCCATATAAACGAGGCAAGAATCTCAGCAGATTCTTTCTCTCACGTATCACATTTTCCCCTCTCGGTGTCTGAATTCTCGAAAGTTGTAAATACAAAATTTTGTCTTTGATTCTCTTCGTGTTCATAGTTCCATTACTCCTATGTTCCACATAATCCTTCGCTTCATTCCTTGGTTGAGACTTAAAGCTTGCAGGAGTGTATACGCGGTCTCTCCCTCTCGTGTTTTCCATGAAGCCGGCAGGTAAAAAGGCAGGCTTTGGCACAGGAAGCATGTAGGGAGAAAGTGGGTTGCCTATTTTATGGATACTCTCTGCCCGCGGTGTGTAGTTAAGTGTACTACCAGGCATGTGTACTACCAGGGTCCTCATATCCTTCACGGGTAGCTGTTAATTTTTCCTCTCGTCCACTTGCAAGCAGGGGTGCTCAGGTCAGTATTCTGGTAATATATCTTGCTTCTCGATTTCTTTACCTAATTTACCG
>NC_051395.1:42471222-42481222 GCF_015228065.2 Penaeus monodon | reverse complement strand
AGAACCAATGTAATTAACGGAATAAAGTGTTTTGACTTTTTGACTTTGACACTCTCTCTCTCTCTCTCTCTCTCTCTCTCTCTCTCTCTCTCTCTCTCTCTCTGTCTCTCTCTCTCTCTGTCTCTGTCTCTGTCTCTGTCTCTGTCTCTCTCTCTCTCTCTCTCTCTCTCTCTCTCTCTCTTCTTCTTCTCTCTCTCTCTCTCTCTCTCTCTTCTCTCTCTCTCTCTCTCTCTCTCTCTCTCTCTCTCTCTCTCTCTCTTCTCTCTCTCTCTCTCTTTATATATATATATATATAAATATATATATATATATATATATATATAATACATATATATCTATATATCTATATATATTTTATTATATCTACATATATATATATATAATATATTTTATATATATATATATTATAAAATATCTATATATTTAAATATATTTTATTATATATATATTTTATAATATTAATATATATATATAATATATATATTAATATAATATATATATAATTATATATATATTAGTTATAAAAATATATATTATAATATATATTTATATAAAACATAATATAATATATATTAAACTATATATAAATATATATAATATATATATATATATATATATATATATATATTTTAATATATATATTATATATATATTTTATAATGTATATATTATTATTATATATTTAAAAAGTAAAATAATAATTAAAATTTTTTTTTTTAAATATATATTTATATTTTATACATAAAATATTTTTATATAAATATATTAATATTTTATATATATATATCTATCAATATATTATTATATATATATATATACCATATTATATATTATCATATCATAAAATCATTACAATACATAAAAATATATATTAAAATTAGATGATATATAAATTTATATATATATTATTATATATATTATCTATATATCTATAAACATATATATATTATATTAATATATTATATTATAAAATATATATATATAATATTTTTATAATATAAACTCATATATATATTTATATATATAAAATATACTTAAAATAATAATATATCATATATTCATATTTTTCTCTTCTTTAATCTCTCTCCTCTCTCTCTATCTCTTATCTTCTTTATTTCTACTATATATATATATATTTATATATATTATATTAATATAATTATTATTTTTATTTTTCTTTTCCCTTTTCTTTCTTCTTTCTTGTTTTTATTTCTATTCTTTTATCTTTCTATATATATTATATAATAAATATATATATATATTTAATATGTATTATTATCTTTTATATAATAAAATTTATTATATATATTATATTATTTTATATTTTAAAATATATTTTAATATATTATATATTATATATATATATATATTTATTATTTATATTTATATTTTTTATTATTATTTTATAGTATTAAAATATATATATATATATATATATATATTTTAAAATATAAAAATAAAAATAAAATTTTATATATATATTATTCATATTATATAATTTAAAATTCTTTTACCTTTTTATTATACTTTCTTAATACTAAATTTTATTAATATATATATATTTATATATATATATATATATATTTAAAATATTATAAAATATCTTATTCTAATATATTCCTTTTATAATTTATTACCCCAAAATAAAAATTCTTTACAATTCCCTATATATTTTTATAAAATAATATATATTATATATATTATATAAAATCTATAATATATATATTATATTAAATATATATTTTATTCTATATAAAATATTATATTTAGATTTATATATATAAAATATATATATATCTATAAAATGGGGGAATTTAATTTTTTATTTTAAAATATATTATATATATTATATAATATATATATAATTTTTAAAATAAAATGATATATATATAAATAAAATATATAAAATATATATTATATATTTATATATATATATATATATATATACATTATATATATATAATTATTTATATATTTATTATATATTAAATATATATATTAATTTATTATATATTATTATATTAATAATTTTATAATTATATTATTATATTATTTTATATATAATTATATATTTTTGTGTAAAAATAAATTTTATATATATATATATATATATATTATAATATCATATAATTTCTTATTATTATATATATATATCTTATTATTTTTTTATTTTTGTTTTACATTATATATTCTATATTCATTTTCTATTTTTTTTTTATTTATTTATTATATATCTTTATATCTTTTATTATTATGCTTTTTATTATATTATTATTTTTATATATATTATATATATATTTTAATTTAATTTTTTATTTTTTATTATATGATATATATATTATATATATATATAATATATAAATATAATTTTAAAAATATAATATAATAATAAATATATAATATATATAATATTATATATTATTATATATATAATATATAATTTTAATATATATATATATTTTTATTATATTTTTGATATAAAATAATAATAAATATATATTATATATATATAATAATATATATAATAACCTTTTTTCTTTCTTTTTTTTTTTTTTTTGATATATATAATTATATATATATATATTCATTTTTTTTTTTCTTTTTTCTTTTTTTTTCTTTTTTTTTTCTCTTTTTGCACCTTTTAAAAATTTATAAATTTTTTAAATATAATTAATATATATAAATATATATATATATATAATATTTTTATATTATATATTAATATAATAAATAATATATATATCAATAGATATATAATATTATTTTTAAAAATATATATATATATAATAATAAATATAGAATAATTATCTATATATATATATATAATTTTATATATTAATATTATATAATATATATATATCTATATAAAATTTTATTAAAATTATATATTAAAGAATATATTTTATATAGATATATATATATATACTTATTATTCTATCTATTTTCCAAGTTTTATATTATAATTATTTTTTTATAATTATTTAAAAAATATATATATTTAATAAAATTTTTCTTATTTATATATATATAATCATATATATATAAAAGATAATTAAAATATATAATAAAATATTTATTATATAGTATTATATATATTAGATTTATATTAAATTTTATATAATTTATATCATTATATATTAATATTTTATATCTATAAATTATATATAATTTTATATATATATATTAAAATATATATCTGTAGTATAATTTATATTATATTATAAATTTTATAGAATAGGTTTTAATTATATTTTATGCATATATAGATATTTTAATGTTATATTAATTTATGCATTTATAAATATATATAAATTACATTATATATATATATATATATAAAATATATATATATATTAATATAAATTAATTCTTTCATCTTTAATTATATTTTTAGATCTCTATATATTATTATATATAATATATTACTATATATATCTATATATTATATATATTTACTATAATCTATATTCATATTATAGTATTCTAAAACTTATATCTATATATAATTATTATCCTTTATTTATATCTATATATATCTAATCTTTTTCAAATTTTACATCTGTCTCTTTAGATCATATTTATCTTATCTATATTATCCTATATCATTATTATATTCATATTTTATATATTACTTTATTATTTATCTTTATTATATTATATATATATTATTATATCTATTTATTCCTTTTCCGTTACCTTTATTTATTTTTTTTTTATTTTTTTTTTTATTTCTTTTTTCTTACTCTTTTTTTTCTTATTTACTTTATCTTTTTATATTTTTAATTTTTTTTTCTTTCCTTTCTTCCCCCTTCTTTTTTCCCTTTATTTTCCTTTTTTTCTTTTTTTCCCTTTAACTATCTATTTATATATAATTTTTTTTCATAATATAATTTATATATCTATTATTCTATTTTATTATCATATATATATATAATATATTTTAAATATTATCTATATATATATTACATATATATATATATACCTATATAATAATAATATTATATAATATATATTTTAATACATATATATTATTATATTTAATTTTTTTTTATTTATTTTTAATTTATATCTTTCTAATACAGATATATAATATTTTTTTTTTAATATATATTTTATTCATATATTATTTTTATTTAAAATTTAATTATATATATTAATTTATATATATTTTATTTATATATATCATCTACTATTCTTGTATTTAAAAAACTTTTTATTAGTATTATTTATTTTATTTTAATTATTATTTTTTTTTTTATATATATTTTTTTATATTATGTATTATATTTTATTTTTATTATTATATATTATTTTTTTTTTTTTTTTAAGATAAACTTTAGTTTCAACAGGTTTATATTATCATTTCCTTATAGATATAATTTTATGTTCAGTGATTGTATAAATACGTGATTTTTTTTCTCTCTCTCTCTCTCTCTCTCTCTCTCTCTCTCTCTCTCTCTCTCTCTCTCTCTCTCTCTCTCTCTCTCTCTCTCTCTCTCTCTCTCTCTCTCCAAATACATATCGGTATTTTCATGTGGTTTTACTTCATCACTTCATGAATACTATATAATATCTCTGGCCAGTGTAGTCGATTACCGACGTAATTTTTTTTGCGCTAATCTCGGAAGCCCGAGAAGCCTTTATGAAATGCATGGTCACAGCATGATATTTAATTGTAGTTTTCATGTTGTGATGCTCTTAGAGTGAGTATGTGGTAGGGTCCCCAGTTCCTTTCCACGGAGAGTGCCGCTGTTACCTTTTAGGTAATCATTCTCTCTATTTATCCGGGCTTGGGACCAGCACTGACTTGGGCTGGCTTGCCCACCCAGTGCCACAGTGGCCGAATGGTTAGCGTGTTGCGCTGCGGATCCAGTGGTCATGGGATCGAATCCCCGTGATACCAAATGGCACTTAGTGCCACGTAGGTGCCACTGTCGCTGTTGTCCCTGTCCTCATGAAATGCATAGTATAGGAAAAATGAGAAAAAGTGTTAAAAACTACTTATTCACATTTTCATTGGCAAATAAATAATATTTTGCCATAATTGTAACAAAGAAAAACTCATGGCATGGCCAACCATACACCATGGCATGTATATATATGCCACCCGTTGGGAAAGGGTTAAATATATATATGTGTGTGTGTGTGTGTGTGTGTGTGTGTGTGTGTGTGTGTGTGTGTGTGTGTGTGTGTGTGTGTGTGTGTGTGTGTGTGTGTGTGTGTGTGTGTGTGTGCGCTATACATAATTATACATATTTATTAATACATACATACATACATATATATATATATATATATATATATATATATATATATATATATATATATATATATATATATATATATATATATAATATATATAATACATACATATATATGTATATATTTGTGTATATGTGTATATATATGTATATGTATATATGTTTGTATATATTTATTATATGTATATATATATATATGTATATATAGTGTAGTGAGTTCGTAAAGTGCTTTAGATATGAATACTGATTTGATACATGTGTAATTGGAGAGCAATAAAAGTGTTTGACACTGTTTTGATAATATTTCCGGAGGAAAAATAAATATAAATCTTCATCATTTGCTTTGCCATCTTCCAGGTTAGGGTGAAGCCATCTATCTTTGTCCTGAAAAATCTGGTGGAGGAAGATATTGACTGGTCATGGCTACCGAAGGAAGATGGAGAAAAGGATGAATTAGAAGAAATGAGAAGTGAAGAAGAGGAGGTTGTCCATGAAGAAGAAAAAGCTGAAGAAATTATCCAACAGGAAGAGGAAAAAGAAAAGGAAGAAGAAGGAGAAGAACAAGATCAAGATCAAGATCAAGATCAAGATCAAGATCAAGATCAAGAGGACCAGGAGGAGGAGATAAAGGAACAGGAGCAGGAGGATGAGAATCAAATTTTTGAAGAAAGTGTAGATGAATCTAAAGCAGCCGAGGAAAAGCCGAAAGATGAGGAAGAGATTGTGAAGGATGAATCACTTCAAGAAGAGGATGACTCTATAAATACAGAAGAAGAAATTGGAGAAACATTAGACAGTGATGCAGGAGAAACACAAGAGGAAAAGGTGGAGCAGCAGGAGGAGGAGGAAGAGGAGGAGCAGGAGGAGGAGAAGGAGCAGGCTACTGAGGAGCCTAGACTTCCAGAGCTTGGTTGTTTTATGCCAGAAGGGGAAGTTTACGATGTTAGTGGTGAAGGTGAAGTCCTGGATAAGCAACCTTCATACGTGAATGAAGTGTTGATGGAAGGTGAAGAGAAAGCAGATAGTGACAGTGAACAGTTTTGTTATGGCAGTGAGAGTGATGATTGCCAACTTTTGGAAACAGGAGAAAATGATAATAGAGCAAATGAGAATAATCCCAGCAAAATGGAAATGGAAAACCAAGAAGATACCAGTGTAGAAGCAGAAGAGGAAGAAAACAGATTTGTTGAAATAGCATATGAGACAAAGGAAGCAGATGCCAAACCTGATGAGAGTGAAGTAAGTGTCAAAGAGTTACCTAGTGACATCCCTGTAACATCCTTACCCCTGAGTGAAAGTAATCAGGAGAAAGTAAAGGAAGTGAAAACCTAAGTTTTTATACTGTGGGATTGCCTGAGGGTGAAATGTCAGTAGTTAGTGTCTATGAATGAAGATTAGACTGAAGTAGACATTCATTATTTAATTGATATAATGTTAGACTCTCTGTTTTCATATTCAAGCAATAACATAAGATTAGATTGTCTCCCATCTTTACTCAAGAACGCTGCATGACACTATTTTTTCTCTCATTTTCCACACTTTGCTCAAATTTTCTTAACTTCTGTGTTTTGTAAATCTTGTGAAGACTCCTCAATTTAGCACATCATAAATTCTTTTATGAGATATTCTGAGAAATAAATATTTGCTGTGTCTCAGCAATACATTTAGAAATAATTTAAGTGAGGAAAAATGAAGTTATGATGTGCAAGAGCTGGACAATAATTTTATAGGTTGTTTACATACAGTCATGCTGTGTTCCAAAGTTTGAAAATATTTAGCGTCCATAGATGCACTCTAAGCTACTGTAGGGTACTGCTCCTAGAAGTGCCTTTGTAGATATGCTATAGATGTAAAGCCTATATTTTTGTGATGAATAATATGTGTTTTGATGCCACATAGTTTACCATATTTTAAGTGTTTGGTACAGTTGAATTGAGAAGAGAATTAGTAAATTCTTATCTTAATATAATTATTCTTTCTTGTTGAATGCATTGCTGGTCAAGATTATGGATCTGTACAGTGAATTAGATCAAACTTTGTTAACTTGTTTCATCATTCATAAGTTGTTCATTAACCAATATTAAATACTTAAAGAGAGCTGTATAGTACTGCCTAGGAGTAGAAAACTAATAGTACCATAAACATAGTACTCATCTACATCTTTCTGATGAATGCAAGGGGTCAATACCATTAGTTAATTTCTCTTACATGCCACCTTGATTTACCGAAAATAAGAGCAAAACATATGAATGAAATGTGTATACTAATGTGGTAAGTTTTTGATGAAGAGGCCAGAAGTATAGGAAGCTTTATTTACAAATTAGGAAAACTTCAGTTACACAAGTTGGTTGTTTTGTAGTGAAGGTTCATGGATATATAGAGATGCAGCAACACTGACTTGGTCTAAGTTATTTTATTGTCTCCATGCATACTACAAGGCACTGTGACAGGGGTTAGGTGTGTCTTATGAGTCTTATTGATATCATGTGATCACCTAAGGAAAGTGGGATGACACTGCTTGATTTAATCATTTATAAGGAAGATGTATTATATTCCAGTTTCTTTAAGATCTTCAAGTTATAAGATAACTTTAGAACTTAGAGACAAATATTATTGTAAGAATAATATTTCCCTCGTTTCATGTTAAACCAAAAGGTGTTTAACATTTGAAAGACTTCCATGTTCATCGCATGTTTTCCATTGGTGAATGTATTTAAGGATGTGTGGTAGTTTGTAGCTGGCTTTTGAGTGATTTAACAAAAGTAATGTGTGAAATTAACAAGTTTAGAATACCTTAATAATGTTTCTGATTTATCCTTTCCCATTGTACCTCTCTGTTAGAGGTTATAACCTTCTGTACCATTTGTTTTGGTCTTATTCCCCTACTTCCATACTTTGACACAGTACTGGTCATGTGGAAGTAATGTTTTTTGATAACAGCATGATGTAAAAGGTCTTTTGCCAGCAAAGAGACAGTGGAATTACATTCATAACTGTTGATATCACATGTTTTTCCTCTTATATATATATATATATATATATATATATATATATATATATATGTACATATACATATGTACATATACATATGTACATATACATATGTACATATACACATGTACATGTACATGTGTATATGTACATGTACATGTTATATGTACATATGTATATATACGTATATATGTATATGTATATATGTATATATGTATATATATATATATATAGATATATATATATATACATGTACATGTACATGTACATGTACATGTACATGTACATTCACATACACATACACATACACATACACAACACACACACACACACACACACACACACAACACACACACACACACACACACACACACACACACACACACACACACACACACACCACACCACACATATATATATATATATATATATATATATATATATATATATATATATTGTGTGTTGTAGTGTGTGTGATAGTATATAATATATATATATATTAATATATTATATTAATATATATATATATATATATATATATATATATATATATATATATAATATATAATATATATATATATATATATATATAATATATATATATATATATATATATATATATATATATATATATATATATATATAATATATATATATATTATATATATATATATATATTTGTGTATATATACATATATATACATATATATACATATATATATATATATATATATATATATATATATATATATATTATATATATATATATATATATATATATATATATATATATATATATAATGTGTATATATCTCCAGCAAACTTCAACCCTCGGTAGTAGAGGCCACCCCAGTCGATGAGCGTATAATGGCATTGAGGCTGAAGCATACGTTTGCCTTCATGTCTCTTATTGCTGTGTACGCCCTACTGATGTTTATGATACCTTGATGTGAAAGAGATGTTTTACACCAAACTTGCATCTGTGACAGACAGCTGTCCTCGGCGAGATATTTGTATTGTTCTGGGTGACTTCATGCGGTATCTGGCTGCAACCGAGCTGGCTATGAGATGTCTGTCGGTCCCCATGGCTCAGGAATTGACGCTGGCAGTGAGAACAGCCTCCTTTTCCGGGACTTTGCTTGGCCCCAAAAACTGAGGATTTCTAGCTCTTGAGGTCCGCATTCTGACACGCATCGTTGGGTTTGATACAGCGATATGGGTAATATGACTAAGGAGATCGACCACATCCTCGTTAGCAGTCGTTGGAGGATTCTTCGGAACTACAGAGTATTGCAGGATGTATCGGTGCGCTGTGTTTCGTGGAACTGATTATAGATTAGTTGTGACTACTCTCTGGGTCCACTTCAGAACGCCCCTTCGTTTCATTTGGACAGGTTGAAGGAGATGGAGTGTGCCCGGGGGTTTCCCTAGGCTATTTCAGGTCGTTTCACAGCACTCGGCAGCCTGACGGATCCTGTTCTTCTGTGGGACACTTTCTAGCGTGAAATGCTCGATGTAGCCCAAGAATCGATTGATGAATTCCCAAAAGCAAGACAGAATTTCATCTTGCAGGAGACACTGTGTACCACAGATGCCTGTTGCGCGGCTCAACTGTCAGGGGATCGAGATTTGCATCGTTCCCTGGTGCGCAGGACTAGGTCACTGCTAAGAAGGAACAAGGGATAGTTTATCAGGAATCATGCAGAAGAGGTCGAAAACCATTTCCTAGTAAATGACCTCCGTCGTGC
>NC_051395.1:42454093-42468622 GCF_015228065.2 Penaeus monodon | reverse complement strand
TTTTTTTTTTTTTTTTGTAAAATTTTAATATATATTTTTAATATATAATATATATAAAAAAAAAAAAAAAAATTTTTTTTTTTTTTTAAAATTTTTAATTTATATTTTTATAATAAAAAAAAAAAAAAAAAATTTTTTTTTTTTTTTTTTTTTTAAAAAAAAAATTTTTTTTAAAATTTCTTTAAAAAATAAATATTTTTATATTTTATATAATATTATATTATATATATAATATTAATAAAAAAAAATATAATATAAATATATATATACAATATATATATATAATATTTAATATATATATATATATATATATATATATATAATATTATATAATTAATAAAATTTAAAATATTAAAATATATTTAAATTATTATATATATAATATTTTTTATATATATATATTATTAATATATTTATATATAAAATTGGAAAGAGGTAATTTTTTTACTATCCTTGCTGCCCCTTTCCCGAACAATTTGTTTGGCCCATTTACTTTTTTTTTCGTGAAAAGCTTCCTTCTCCTGTTTTAAAAAAAAAAATTATGATTGCACAAACTTTTTTTTTTTTACCTTAGAAATTAACCTACCGATTATTTAAAACAAATAATGTACTCTTAGTTTGGTTTGAAAGCCCCCATCGTTTAGGTGATAGACAATATATTTTGAAAATTAAGGCGATTTTATAAAGTTGTGCAAAATGGTAACAGTAAAATGGAATAGTTTATGACAGCAATATAAAATACATACATATATAGTAATAATTTTGTAAAAAACACACCACAAACCACCACCCACACACAAACCCCAAAAAACACACACACACCACACACACACAAAACCAACACAACCACACACAACAAATATATATATTATATATATAAAATTTTTAAAATAATTAAAATTATTTATTATATTGTGTGTGTGTGTGTGTTTTGTGTGTGTGTGTTGGTGTGGTGTGTGTGTGTGTGTGTGTGATTTAAATATTACATTTTTTAAACCTATATAATATATATTATTATTATATTATATAATTATATATATTTATATATATATATAATATATAAAAATAAAACCCAAAAAACAACACACACCACCACACACACACACCCCAAAAACGCACACACCACACACCACAAAAACACCACACACACAACCACACCAACACACAACCAAACACCACACCACATTATATTATATTATTTATTATATTTTATTATTATTTTATATATTAAAATACATATAAAAATATTACATATTAATTATATTTTATATTTTATATTTTATTTTATTATATTTATTATATTATATTTCTTTATAAATCAAACCTCATAGTCTTAAAGCAAACCCCTTCGCCTCGGGCTTTGTGGCTTTCGCTCACCCCCCCTCACACTGGCGCCCGATTACCATCATTCAACCCCCCCTTTTAAAAATCCTGGATCTCCCGCTGATTATGGTTTTTTTGACAGACTTTTTATTATCAAAAACCTGCTATTTGCCTATTTTTTAAAAGATATTACTAAAAAGATAAAGTTAGGGGAAACTTCCCAAAACTGTTCAGTCTATGATTAGTTAATATTATTTATTTTGGGAAGGCAATGCTGTCTACCAAATCGGAGAGCAGTGCTTTAATTCAATGTAAATTTTTTTTTAAAAATTATAAGGGAAAAAAAAATAGCAGAAAAAAATATTAACTTTAGAATGATAAACAAAAAGGACCTACAACGGGGTCAGTCTTTTTATGTATTTCAAAAAAATTTTTTACTGGTGAAAACCAGTGAAAGAACAAAAAATCTTATTTATAAAGGGCCCAAAATGGAGTATTTTTACTACTAATTCAAAAGTGAAATGGCTCTTGGTATTTTTTTTACCCGTTTTATTGTTAAAAAGCACTGGGTAAATGCGGGAAAAAAAGGGGGAAATATTGATGTTCTGCGGGGATTAATAAAAGAAATAAAAGAACAGGGAAATGAGGGCATAAGCTCTGGTATAAAGCAAAGAGCGGGGACTTTTGTTTTTTAATTTTGTGCCCCATAAAAAAGAACTAAATTTTCAATATGGAAAATGGGTTTATGGCTTGTATGTTAAAAATGATATTGACCCCCCCCCCCGGAAATTGCAAAAAAAAGAAAAGGGATCTTTAAATAATTTTTAAAATGTTTTTTTGCGGTTATATACGTTCGTCTTTCCCCTTTTTGTATTCCAAATTTTTACAATTTCCGGAATTCGTCCGAGCAGACAACTAAATACAAAAAATTTTCTTTATTAAATAAAATTTATAGGATTTTGGTATATACACTATTGAATTCTTCAATATCTTTTCATAAAAGACTGTCATTTTTGCTTTTCTGGCTATTGGTTAAGAGAGAACACCGACGTAGCCACTGCCAGAACAAAAAGACTTTCCCATCAGCTGCTTCGTCTTGGTCATATAACCCAATATCTGCCCTGTCCTCCTAAAAAATTTTTTTTATATATAACTATGCATTTTTGAAGGGATTTTAACAAAAATTATTGTATAATTGTCAGTTTATCGAGATCCTTTTTATTTTTACAAATTGGACTTGCTAGAGAGAAGGTACGTCAGAATAATACTCCAAAAAAATTTGCGAAATGCGAATAAAAAAAATGAAGAAGTGAATGGTTATCAGTAAAATCTTCCAAAAAAAATGTGGATTTTTTTTTACATAAATTTAAAAATTTTCTTTAAAAAGGGATACCCTTAAAATTAATACGAAAACATGAATACATTATTCAGAGGGGAGAGGTTCCTATACTGGCAAACTGGGTGTCCTGAGGGATCGCAACACTTGATGGGTTTTCGAATGCGGGACGGTGAAAAAATAAAAATACTAGGCTGTCTACAGAGTTCAAACTGTAAAAAAACCACCACTCCAGCTCTTTAAAACCCCCTTAAAGGTTTTAAAAATATTGGTAAGGGTTTGTTGTCGAATGAATTTTTGGTTTTTAAAACTATTACTAAAAAAACCCTTAGTTTTTCCCATGCATTTTCCAATTATTTTGCTTTTTCCCATGTAAAACCATGGTTACGTTCTTCATGTCTTTAGTTTTTTTTTGGTTGGTTTGTCCTTTCCCCTCCGCGTTTGTTATTGTACTATGATTGGATTTTTTTTTTTCTGTTCCAGAATACACCCAGAGGGAAATTTTTTTCCAAAAAGGAAGGTTTTTCCCTTGCTAAAAAGTGGGTAACTGACCTTCCTGCCCCATTTCCGAAATCCGAAATCGTTTTTTTAAAAAAATTCCTATATCACTTTATATTTTACTAGTTTTTTTCTATATCAAATGTCAACCACTGTAGTTTTTTTTTTTTTCTATAATTTTTCCCTTTTTTACGTTTTCTTTTAAGCAAGTTGACGGCTTTTTTACTCTAGGGTATCCTAGACGGGGGATGAAAAAAAAAAAAAAAAAAAAAAAAAAAAAAAAAAAAACGTTTTTTGGGTTTGGTTTAAACGGGTTATATAAGGTCATCCTGGAGACTAAACTCTTTTTTCCCAATGCAACTTTTAGGGTGTCAGTGACCAAGAATATGGCCCTCTATTACCTTTCTTATTTTTAGGATTTCATATTACAGTGCAGACCCTTTTCTCATAGGCAGCAGGGATATTACTTAAAAAATAAAAAAATTATATAAAATAAATAAATAAAAAAATAAATAAAAAGGTATGTTTGGTACCATCTTTAAATTTAAAAATATAAACAGATTGGTAATGTCCAGGACTAAGTATCTGGTGCACAGTTTCTTTGGTTAAGCGTTTTTTCTAGTCGTTTTTAATCGTAATCCTGAGTCTTTAATGGCAAAAAAGGTGTTATATATCGAAAAGGTTTCTCATTAAAAAAAATTTTGGTGAAAAACATGGTTTAACCTTTTAATATTACCCCCTTACAAAATGGCCCCCAACCTCCAAAATCCTTTACACCCATAGAAAAAATTTCACAAAAATTTTTAAAGATAAAATAAAAACAAAATTTAAAAAACAAATTCAAAGATTCAATGCTTACTCAAGCCCAAAAATTTTAGCTGTTTAAATTTTTCAGGCAAAATAAAAAATGAGGTAAAACTTTAAAACGCCTTAAATAAAGAAAGTGAAAAAAGGAGTGTTACCGGGGGCTTGCGTAAAAAAGGGAAGAGAAGGGGGTACACCAACGAGGGTATACCTATTTTTCCCCTTGCGCTCAAGGAAGGAGTTTTCTGTCTTGGGCGTATCAAAGGTTTTTGCCCTTAGGCCCCCTCCTTTCCCTCGATGCATTGGACAAGTAGTTTTATACCTCTCGTTGTGTGCTCCACCTCCCCCGGGGGGGGGGGAAACTTTGCATTTTTAAGACATTTTTGGGAGAGAGGGGAGTTGCCAATCAATCATTTGGCTGGGTAGACAGAGTTTTAAAAAGGTTTGTAAAGGAAGGAGTATTAAAGGGACGAGGTCGGGGGAAGAAGGATGGGGGGGAGTGAGGTCGACAGAGGAGGGGAGGATAATAAGGAAAAAAAGTAGTAATGAAGGAGGAGGGAAGAAGATAAAGAAGACTGTGGAGGATGAGGAGAAAAGGTGGGGGGATTTAATTCATCACGGGAAATACTTCCCCCCGGGCCCTGTACCACCTTCGAAATTACTAAGCCCCCCCGGGGTTAAAACCCACTGTGTAGTTTTCTGTGGAACGTCAAAAAGGGGAGATCACTATTTTAGTAAGAAGGTCTGTAAATTCGGACGGAACGCTATGCATGGAAGTCGACACAAATTTCGACAAGTTTGGTCTTCTTTTTCATAAGACGAGGACGATGTATGCGTGTTAAGGGCTGTTAGTTCGTAGGGAGCGATGCGTGTGTACCCCTAATCTCTTTTTGCCATGGAAACAAGTTTAAAAAAAAACTTTGTCCCGGGTCTGTTTTCATCGGTTACTGTGAGAGAAAGAGAAGAGAGAGAGAGAGAGAGACGGAAGAATATAGAAGAAAGAAACAAGAATTGTTCAGTCCGTACAGTAAATCGTATCGTTTACCTGAACAGGGTTACTGGAAGACGCTTTTCGATGCGAGGTGAGAAAAGGTCCTTTTTTTGACACAAAATGTTAAAAAGCATTTAAAAAATTTTTTTCAACTTGGCACTATTATTTATTAGCTTTTGTTTAGGAAAACATTTATGATGGGGCTCCAGCCCGAAGGGAGATATTCTATTCTCTTTCTGGTTTTTTTCCCTTTTCGCAGAGGGGTCTAACCGAAACCCTTTTTTCCAGGAATTTGTAGGCGGGGACGCACAGAAACACCTCTTTAAAAACAATAAGATCTGATAGTAAATTTGGCAAGGTGTCCCCTGTGACATTTTAAAAACTATTTAAGTTTTTTTAAAAATTTAATAATTTTAAAATCATAATTTCAATTATTTTACAAATTTATATTGAACGCCTACGAAAAATTTTGATTTTATTGACGCCGCTGGCATTTAGATAATTCCTTTATTTGACGACGAATTTTCCCTTGAAAAGGGTTTGCGTGAGGGGGTAAAAATTTCCGGGCATTTTTTTTTCCCCGACACACCAAGGTCATCACCTTTTTATGGCAATAATTATTTTTGTCCAATTAAAATAGTAAAAGAACAACAAAGCTTTTGCCAGTCATTGAATATTAAACATTTTTTTCCTTTTATTATTATTTTACTGTTTTACCTCTTCAGAAAAAAAAAAAAAAAATTTCCGTTATTTTTTGACCTTTTTGAAAAGATGTTATCCCTCACTGAGCGAAAAGTTGCTATAAAAAGCATAAACATGTATTTCCCCATTTTGCAAATTTATGAGAATAAAAAACAATAGAAAGGAGAGTTGCCCTTAGTGTATTTACCTTCGATATTCAGAACTTCGGGCACCCTTTTGTGGTGGCCGGTAATGCTGGCGGGCGCGAGATGGTAGAACTTCGGGTCAAGCTTGACGGGGATTGGTGACGGCGAAAAATGACGGAAAAAATCTTGTGTGCTACGGCTTTAGGTTTTTTCCCGGTCCTTCAAAAAAACGGGGTTTAGGCCAAGAGTGTAACTCCCTGGTAGGCACCTCCCCCCCAGGTAAATCCTGAAAAACGCTGACTTCGATTGGATGATAAGCCCAAACTCTTGATCAACAGTAAAATGGAAAGTCATATTATGAGGTTTCTTTACATACGATTACTTAAAAAAAAAAAAAAAAAAATTTCGAGGAAAAAGTGCTTTGCTTTTTTAAATTTTCATTTTTAAAGAAGTTTCCCCTTTTGATTGTTTTCTGCAATGTATTTTTCGGAAAAATTTTTCCTGGCAAAAAGGGTCCCAAAGGAAGTTCTTTCACCAAAATTCCTTTTTAAATGGGTCAATGATATATTTCTCTCCCAGTCGGAATCTTTAAATTTTACACATTCTCCCTTTCGGAACTTAAAAAGCTCACTGTACACTGAGGGTTTTTTGTATATGGCTTCCTGCAGCAGTAATGCAAATTCTCTACAAACGCTCCCCTGGCATGGTGGGGTTCTCATTTTTTTACAGAAAGAGTCTGGAGATTATAATATATTATATATATAATATTTAAATTATTAATTTATATCTTTATATTATTATATTTATTTTTGTTGGGGTTTTTTTTTACACCAAAAAATTGAACAAAGGGTTTAAATTTAAAACCCATTTAAAATTCGGGGAGCATTTTTTGTTTTCTCTTTGATCGTAGACTAAACCCGAAAAAACCATATTGGTCAAAGGTAATGGTTAGAAGCAAGAGAAATGTCTAGACTCAAGGTCATGTAGCACTATAGTTAAAGTTAGGGAAGGGTGGTTGAGTTAGTGATTAGTTGTCTAAGCGGGCAAGGGAAAGGTGATGAAGGGTTTGGGTCGGTGGGTAAGGAGTTGATTAAGAAAGGGTAGATGCTTTGAGGAAAAGAAAAGGTTGTTGAAGCGAAAATGTGGGATTTTGAAAGGTTTTTTGATAATTGGGAGGTCGTGGGGGGAGGATGGTGGGGGAAAACGAGGGACGGTTGTTTCAAAAAGGGGGACGACAAAGATGTGTGGGATTTAAAAGGGAAATTACATAAAGGAACATAAGGGTGGTCGATTTGACTCAGATAGGGGGGTGTAAGGGTGTGGCCAAAGCATATCGGGCGAGAGCGGGTTTCCCCAAAGTCTGTTCAGATGAAAACACGTGATCCAAAAATGAAGGAAGATACAATAAGTGCAAGGGACTTGGTTGGAAAGGGAGGTGTGAAAAAAGGTGTTTCTGATTGATAAGTATGGATGAGACATAAAACAATGGGGAAGAGACAAAATGATAATTTGGGGGTTGATTGGAGGGTGTGTAGAAAAGGGTTTTTGAAGCTACAAAAGATGTATTTTAAGAGGAAAGGATTGACGAAGGTCAGGTCTGTGGGAGCGGAAAACCCCGAATATCCCTAAGGATAGTTACTTTATGTATAATTGTATAGGTGTTGGGGGAATTTGGGGGGGAAGCGCTGAGGGGGGGAAAAGGACGAGAGGTCTGAGATGGGAAGGGGGTGGGAGTTGGGGTTTACTAGGAGGGGGGTTGGGAGATGGAGGGGGCTGAGGAAGGGGATCTTTTGAAAAAAAGGGATTACGTGTGTATCCAGGGGATGGAAGGATAGGGGAGGTGGGGGGGGTTAAAGTGGGCGGGGTTGGGGTCGGGGGGGGTGGGCTTGGGGGTTTGGGGGGGGTAGGAGGTTGGGGGTAGGGGGGGTATCGTTAGGAGAAGATGGATATCAGCAGTTACTTGGAATTGGAAGGGGCAGGGGTTTAAGATTTTGGGGTTTAGGTCTTTTTTTTAGGTAATCTTGAATTTTTCAATGGTTTTTTTTTTAGGGGTTTGGGGAGTTTTGGGGGGAAAAAATTCTTTTGAGGGGGGGGAAAAGAGGACTGGGGTTTCAAGCATAGGAAAAGGAAGGTGGAGGTGATTGTGTGGTAGGGAAGAGGGGTGGGAAAGTTTGTTCTGTCTGTTTTGGTAGTGCGAGGAGGGGGGAAGGGGAAGGTGTTGGGATTATGGTGACTGAAATACTGTAGTAGAGATTGGAGTGTTGGGTTTAGGATGGCAAAAGAGTTTTCTGGGGGAAAGGGAGGAGGGGAGAAAAAGGGGGGGTTAATTAGGGGGGGTGGGTTTTGGGGGATTGGTAGAATTTTCTGGAGTAAGGAGTAAGAAAAAACCACGCGACTGTTTTTTTCTGGCTTACGTAGTGTGAGTCCAAATTTGAATCTGAGATTGCTACCTCCTCAAATTTGTAGATGGGACACCCTATAAAAAAATTTTGGGGGCCGCACATTGGTACATGTGCGGATTGTGCAGGGGATTAGATCGGGTATGGCCAGGGTTTGGGGACATAGGGGGGATTGGGGTGTGGAACGGCAAGTTTGGGTGGGGGTCCAGACCCAACAATTTTTTCCCTGACGGGGGGATTTTGGGATGGGCGAACAGAGAGGGGTTTTCCTCCTATGTAACGTTAAAGGGGGAAAGGTCATGTCTATGGAAGGTAAATTTTTTCTATGTTAGTGGGTTTCTTTCGTGACCTCTGGGGGGAAAGGGGTAGCATTGTACTGATGTTGCATCATAGTCTGGAGACAGGCAAGAGGTCTTTCCCCCAAAATTTACCAATCTTTGCCCTAGATTGGGCAATTTGCTGGGGAGATTGAAATGTTCCCGGGGCAAATATTGGGGTTGAGGGGGGCTGCAAGGGGTGGGGTTACCATATGTCTGTTAGTTTTGTTAAAGCAAAACTTGTTTTTCGGGCGTTACTGTGACAAAGGGGAGGTCGGGGCGGCTACGAAAAAACTTTACCTACTTTTTTTTTGGAGACATTGTTGGGAAAAGAATGGGTTTTCAAGTAAGAGCTGTGGGGGGGATCCGAAAAATCGGTCCCTTTGGGGTGCCTTAAGAGGGTATTCATTTTTTAGGATAGGGGTATCGAAGGGGGGGGCTGACGATGGAGTAGTGTTGGGGGGTAGTTATGGGGGGTGGGCAATAAACGTAAGGTATTAATAAAGGGGGGGTGGGGGGGGTTGATGTTTTGGGGGTTGTGAGGGGAGAGGTGTTGAAGTTGAGCGTGTGGGAGGTGGGGAAAAGTTCCTTAACGGTTGTTGTTTTGGTACGTAAGTAGGTTTTAAGGGGGGTGTTGTTGCGGTTTTGGAGCCGGGTCAAGGAGAGCCCAGGGGCGGGATCGGGGGGTTTACTGTTGGGGGTATTTTTAAAGGGGCAAGCCCCATTGCCCCTAATGGTGGGGGTAAGTTTTTTATTACTGGCCATGGGGAACCGGATTTTTTGGGGATAAAAAAGGTCCACCCCTCAGGGGCCCCTTGAGGGTAAGGGCTAATAACTAAATCAGGGGAAAAACCCTCCCAGGCTCCCTCGGCCCTTTAGGGCGGACAAAAATCACCTTTCATCCTTTAGCGCTCTCACACCTTTTGGGGGTGGATAGCAGAAGGGGTTTGGGGGAAAGGGACAGAAAAGAAAAAATGGGGAAGGGAAAAAAAAGACCATGCAAATTTGTTGAGCGGGGGGAGTCCCAAGGGGGGAGTTCCCCCTCTTGGGGCCCAGTTCCGCCTCCTAAACCCCCCCACAAACAAGGGCAAAGGGGGTTCGGGGGGGCCCTTTGGGCAATTAAAGAAAAAATTAAAAAGGGCACTGCTGAAATAATTGGGGAGCTGACAGAGATTCTTTGCTGATTAATATAAAGTCTGATGAAGTCTAAAGATTATGGGCCAATTGTGTATGGCTTGGCAACGAGCTCAAATATGAGAGGTTTGGATGCAATGCCGAATGCTTATTTGCGCGTCTTGGAGCCCTAAAATGCACTCATGTACTATGGAGTGGAGTACTCCTTCCGACTCAGACGCGGCCACCAAGCTCATTTATGCCGCCAAAGAAGCCAGGGAGCCGAGTCACCCTAACGGGAAAGCTTTGCTTCGGCATCTGCGGCCGGAGGTTCGAGGCGATCGGCTCCTCACCATTAGACTTGTCGAGAAAGTCGATATAGAGCTCTCTGCTATCGGCACATTTCACCCATCGTGGATGCTTAGCTTTCATCAGCCAAGGCCTTGGCGCCAGAGGTGAAGGTACACGCCAGAGGTTCTGGGAATTTGCAATATAATATATATATATATATATATATATATAATTATATATATATATATATATATATATATATACACACACACACGTGTGTGTGTGTGTGTGTGTGTGACGATTCCAAGGTGAATAGATTGTGGGAGCGGTGTATGGTCGATTTTAAGACTGCCGAATCATACATCGACCTTTCTTACCAAACTTTCTGCAGTTCAGCTATAGATTTTGCAGTATCGACGTCCCGCGATAGAAAGATGATTTTCTTATACTCATTAAGCTCACTTAAAACTAGTTTCTAATAACATTAGAAATAGTAAAAATTGAACTCTAGGATATTATCATTCGTAAGCTACAGATCAATCAAACTAATGCGGGTACCAGTCCACTCTGGTTACATGACAATAAGGAGGCTGACAAATAAGCTGGGTCAGCTGGTGTTCTGGCCCTTCGCATAGTCCGTACAGATCTCAAATGTTTTGTTCCATTGTAAAAGCAGAAACCCATCTCATACGGGAAAGTGCCAATTAACAATATTAGAAAACTGGGTCATAGCCTGCAAGGAAATCATAAGGGAGGAGGTGGTGCTGGCTCGCCTGAAGGTCAACACCACAAGACTCACGCAACTACTTCCCTGCATTGAGAATTTTCCTCCCACAGTGCCCCATCGCACACTCAAACCTAATAGTCACAACTTGCCATAAATTCAACAACAGACAATACCTAATAAACCATTTCAGATTTAAAAACACTAATTTAAATCTATTAAACGTACTTAACAGATGAAAAATCATAAGTAAAGCAATCAATTTTCTAAAATAGACAAAACTTTATGACCGTATAGAGTCTGAAACAATGAATAGGATCCAATGACTTAATGGCCCTGACCATATGCCGCTGGTTGGTAGCTAAAACAATCCACTAAAAAAAAGAATTGAAATGAGAGAGAGAAAATAAACGAAATCGTGGCTTCTTCCCTTTACATGCCCATTGGCCACTCTGGGGTTTGATAATTGTCTTTACACATAAACAGATCTACAAGTGTTTAGTCACCAAGGAGACAATAAGTAGGACTACCAATTGCACTTGTTTACCATTTTTCTTGATATTCTGAAATATAATTTCTTAATTTTATAATGGTATTTGTATTGTTAAATATTCAGAATAGCCTCGCATGACCGATCACGACGATACTGAATCATGTCGATAGATTCCTCTCACTCTCTACTACCTCCGATATATATATATATATATATATATATATATATATATATATATATATATATATATATATATATATATATATATATATATATATATATATATATATATATATATATATATATATATATATATTATACCGCGGAAACCCGACTACTTTTTCCCCAAAAATCAAGAAAGGGGAAATCATCTGAGTTAAACGTAGGCTGACACTTGCGGGGACATCTGAGGGCCGTACTCTAAAATATATAGAAAAATTAGATAAATAAAAAATAAAATAAAATAAAATAAAAATAAAAAAAATCGACGGCGGCGGTGAAACTGAGGCGATCGCACTCCGGCACTCACGGGCGTTTCGAATCCTTGTTATAAAACCGAAGCAAGACAACGCCAGGGATCGGACCCCGCAAGAAGTACCAACTACGACGACAACCACTACAGCCAAGTGAAGCAAAATATGAAATAGACGCGAAATTTTACTTTTGTTGACATCTGTATATTTCATGCATATTGACATACACAGTATTTATAATTGCTATTTTTCCCTTAACCCATCTCTTGAGTTTGTTTCCACTCATTTCCCTTTCATTGCTATTTACATGATTACATGTCTTACTGCTTACATGTTCATTTACAGTAAAATATCGCATTGTTTAAGTAATATTTTGTAAAAATGATAAAAAAGGAAGTATTTACTTTTGTACCTACTGCAGCCGTGAAGACCGTATCAAGAGTCTTTTTGCCACAGGCCAAATGCCCTCACCTTAATGGTTCCTGAACGAGTTGTATTATATCCTAGTTCAGTCTATCATGCTCCCTCTCCCCTCAATAAGGATAAGTGTTGAGGGGAAGTAGCTGTTAAACTTGGTAAATTCGTGGTGGTTAATGGTTTCAAGGCAAAACAAATCGGCTAGACATTAAAGATTAGGTAGCACTATAGAAAGATGTAGTAGTGGAAAGGGTAAAGAAAGGAGGGGGTAGTTAATGATTAAATGTGCTATACGTCAAAAGTCATACAGCAGTGTAGGATAGTAGGGTTTTGAAAGGGGTAAAGAGGGGTGAGGAAGAGAGGGTGAGTAAATGGGTAAGCATAAGCAGAAGCCTGATTAGATCAAGGATGTCGAAGGAAAAAGTGTTGTATTCAGCAAGGATGCCCACGTGGGTAAAGCTGGGATTAGCAAATGGAGAAAGTGGGGGAAAAGGTTAGTAAGGTTAGATCAAAGGAGGGGAGATGCCAGGAGGGGAGGGTCCAAGGAAGGCACTGTGACGAAAGAGTGGACGGGATTACAGGGAAGGGATGGAGGGGGGGTGTATTGGGAGGGAGTTGGAGGAAGAAGTGTAGGGGAACATGAGGAAGAAGACGAAGGATACCGGCAGTCATTTTAAGTGTTGAGGGAATGGGAACAGAGATTGGATGATGGACTTTCTGAAAGTGAGTTGGGCGGGAGGACTGGAAAAAGGTTTTCTTATAAGGGGGAGAAGGGGGACAGATGTTTGTGTTGCAGAGGAAGATGTGTGTGTAGGACAGGATGTGGTAGGAGATGAGGTGGAACGATTAGAGTAACTGGTGCGATGGGTAGATCGAGAAGGAAGAGGGTCAGGAACCGGGGAAGTGGTAGAGATTGAGTATCTGGTCTTAGAATGGCAAAATAGTTTGACTTGGAGAGAGAGGGGATAGAAGATGGAATGTAAGGAGGAGGAAAAGATACTGGGAGAGGTGTAGAAACATCTTGGGAGAATGAGGGAAGGGTAGAGTGAAGGACAGCACTGGTGTATTGAGCAAGAAAAAACCATCGTGGACGTGATTTCTGTCTGACCTCGCGGAAAGTTTGAATCTGAGAACTGTTTCATACTCAAACTTGTAGGTAGGCAGGGAGTCACTGACATATGTACGTGGTTGCGCAGAGCAGTCTGAACGATCATGACCATTTGGGGCAGCGGACTGAGAAACGACAGAGCTTGGAATGGGGGAAAAACGTCTACATTTCTGACAATGATGGAGTAGGGTTTGGACAGGACAGACAGGGCTCTATACCAACATAATCTTTATGGTGGGGAGGGCATGCCTATGGAAGGTTATCTTGACAATATTGATGTAGAACTTTCAGCTGCCTTTCGGGGGAATAGTGTAGCACTGTACTGCTACTGCATCATAGTCAGCGAGGCAGACACGCAGGTCGTTTTCACAGCCTAGCCATCTCCATCTCCATTGTTCTGGTACAAGTATTAAGAGAGAAGTGAAGCTGGGCAGGAATAGGCTTGCCAGTGAGGTCAGTCAGGGTAGATAATGTAAGTGCCTGGGACAGTGTAATAGCGTAAACGATCGGAACGTCTGCGCTTTCTTGTTTTTGGAGACTTTGTTGGAAAAGCATAGTATTGTCAGAGTACGTTTTTTTTTAAATATCTCCTTCTTGGCTGGGCTTAAAAAAAGAAAAAAAAATCAGATATATAGAGGTGGAAGTAGTTGAAGGACGAGGATGGGATGCTGAAGGAGTGGTCCTGAGTGAGAGGAGATGGACAGTAATGATCAAGTAATAAGTAATAAGGGATGAGGGTTTAAAAGTGAAGAAGATTGTGGAGGATTAGGAGATGGAGTGGAGGATGAAGGAAAAGAAGGAATGTTTTCTGAAGGTTTGGTGAGTGGGTGACTTGGAATGGAATGGATGGAATTCATGAAGTGGAGTTTGTGTTCTCTGAGATGAGTTAATGCATGTTGTAAAATATATCAATTTCAGCTTTATACAAATACAATAACACTACTTATAAATGCATGCGCTTGTAATCAAGAGTGTTGTTGTATATGCACAGATATGTCTAAATTCATGTATATAGCAATCCACAGCTCCTTCATAAAAAAGTTGTTTATTTTCGTAAAAACAATGCTACTAGGAAGACATCAAGGCAACTGTATTACAAAAGTCACGTTAGGGGAAAATTTATCCTGAAGCCTTAACGGTTTCAGTAGCAATTTGCCTAACCCTCTGTAATAGACTGCTGAAAGGTCCGGCATCCTTAGATGCTAGATGCTCAAACATTTTATTGCTACGATTGGCCTTTAAAACAGAACTATTCTGGTATTATTCGTCCATGTGTAAATCATGACAGCATACTGAGACTTTTACTAAAGATTACCAGCCACATCCACAGATGAGATCATAACTGGACAACACATAAGTGAGGGAAAAGGCAAATGGGGATAAAGATGAATGGAAACACAAAACGAACACACAGT
>NC_051395.1:42446391-42453993 GCF_015228065.2 Penaeus monodon | reverse complement strand
ACCTCTCCTTATGATTTCCTTGCAGCTATGACCCAGTTTTCTAATATTGTTAATTGGCACTTTCCCGTATGAGATGGGTTTCTGCTTTTACAATGGAACAAAACATTTGAGATCTGTACGGACTATGCGAAGGGCCAGAACACCAGCTGACCCAGCTTATTTGTCAGCCTCCTTATTGTCATGTAACCAGAGTGGACTGGTACCCGCATTAGTTTGATTGATCTGTAGCTTACGAATGATAATATCCTAGAGTTCAATTTTTACGATTTCTAATGTTATTAGAAACTAGTTTTAAGTGAGCTTAATGAGTATAAGAAAATCATCTTTCTATCGCGGGACGTCGATACTGCAAAATCTATAGCTGAACTGCAGAAAGTTTGGTAAGAAAGGTCGATGTATGATTCGGCAGTCTTAAAATCGACCATACACCGCTCCCACAATCTATTCACCTTGGAATCGTCACACACACACACACACACACACTTGTGTGTGTGTATATTATATATATATATATATATATATATATATATATATATATATATATATATATATTTGCAAATTCAGAACCTCTGGCGTGTACCTTCACCTCTGGCGCCAAGGCCTTGGCTGATGAAAGCTAAGCATCCACGATGGTGAAAATGTGCCGATAGCAGAGAGCTCTATATCGACTTTCTCGACAAGTCTAATGGTGAGGAGCCGATCGCCTCGAACCTCCGGCCGCAGATGCCGAAGCAAAGCTTTCCCGTTAGGGTGACTCGGCTCCCTGGCTTCTTTGGCGGCTTAAATGAGCTTGGTGGCCGCGTCTGAGTCGGAAGGGAGCTACTCCACTCCATAGTACATGAGTGCATTTTAGGGCTCCAAGACGCGCAAATAAGCATTCTGCATTGCATCCAAACCTCTCATATTTGAGCTCGTTGCCAAGCCATACACAATTGGCCCATAATCTTTAGACTTCATCAGACTTTATATATAATCAGCAAAGAATCTCTGTCAGCTCCCCAATTATTTCAGCAGTGTCCTTCTTAATTTATTCTTTAATTGACCAATATGGCCCCCCGAATCCCTTGCCCGTTGTTGTCGTGGGGGGCTTAGGAGGCGGAGACTGGGACCCAATGATGGGGAACTCCCCAACCTTGGGACTCAGCCCTCGACTCAACTAATTTTGCATGGTCTTTATTTTCCTTCCCACTTTTCGTTTCTGTCCCTTCACCAAACCCTTCTGCTATCCACCTCCTAAGGTGTGAGAGCCGTACTGAAAGGATGAAAGGCTGACTTTGTGCCAGTCCTGAACGGCCTGAGGGAGCCATGGGCATGGTATTCCCCTGATTTAGTTATCTAGCCCTTACCCCTCAAGGGGACCCTGAGGGGTGGACCGTTTTTATCCCCAACATAATCCAGGCTTACCATGGCCAGTAATGAAAACTTATCCCCACCATTAGGGGCAATGAGGCTTGCCCCTTTATCAAATAGCCCCAACGATGTAAACCCACCCGATTCCCTGACCCTAGGCTCTCCTTTGACCACGGCTCCGAACACTGCAACAACTACCCCCTCATCAATGCCTACTAGTACAGTAGCCAACAATCAACCGTTAAGGAACATTTCCACTCTCCCAGCACGCTCAACTTCAACACCTCTACCCTCACAACCTCCAACATCAACCACCCCACCCTCCCTTATTAATACCTTACAGCATTATTGCCCACCTCCCCATAACACTACCCCCCCAACACTACTCCATCGTCACGCCCCCACCCTTCGACTACCCCTATCACTACAACAATATTGAATACCCTCTTCAGCGCAGCCAAATGGGACCGATTTTTCGTGATCCCTCCCACAGCTCTCTACTCTGACAACACCATTCTCTTCCAACAATGTCTCCAAAAACAAGTAGGTAAAGTCTCTTTCCGTAGCCGACCCGACCGCTCCCGTCTTGTCACAGTAACGTCCGAAAAACAAGCTTTAGCATTAACAAAACTAACAGACCTATATGGTAACCCCATCCTTGCAGAACCCCATCCAACCCTCAATACTTGCACCGGAACAGTTTCAATCTCCCCAGCAAATTGCCCAATCTATGGCAAAGATTGGTCAGATTGTGGAGAAGACCTACTTGCCTGTCTCACAGACTATGATGCAACATCAGTACAATGCTACTCCATTCCCCCCAGAGGTCATCGAAAGAAACCCACTAACATAGCCAAAATTACCTTCCATAGACATGACCTTCCCTTTAACGTCTACATAGGAGGAGAATCCCTCTCTGTTCGTCCATACCAACCTCCTCCACGTCAGGGCCAAAATTGTTGGCGTCTAGGACACCCAGCCAAACATTGCCGTTCCACAGCCAGATGCCCACTATGTGCCCAACCTGGCCATACCCGATCTAACTGCCCTGCACAATCACGCACATGTACCAACTGTGGCGGCCCCCATAATGTATTTTATAGGGGCTGTCCCATCTACAAATTTGAGTCTGAGGTAGCAACTCTCAGATTCAAACTTGGACTCACACTACGTGAAGCCAGACAAGAAGCACGTCGACGTGGTTTCTCTCTTACTCCTTACTCCAGTAATTCTACCAATCCTCCTAAACCCACCCCCCCTACATCTAACCCCCCCTCTTCTACCTCCTACCTTCCCCAGTCAAACTCTTTTGCCATCCTAAATCCAGACACTCCAATCTCTACTACAGATATTTCAGTCACCACTACAATCCCAACACCTTCCCCTCTCCCTCCTCGCACTACCCGTAACAGACAGAACAAACGTTCCACCCCCTCTTCCCCTACCACACAATCACCTCCACCTTCCTTTTCTCCTATGCTTGAAACACCAGTCCTCTCTTCCCCCCCTCACAAGAAATCCTTTATCCCCCAAAACTCCCCAACCAACTCCTCAGAAGAAACCATTGAAAATATTCAAGATTACCTAATGAAAACTGACACTCAACCTCCAAATCTTACAACTCCTGCTCCTTCCACATTCCAAGTAACTGCTGATATCCATCCTTCTCCTAACGATATCCCCCCTACACCCAATCCTCCTACCCCCTCCCAACACAGCCCATCCCCCCGACCCCAACCCCGCCCACCTCCCACCATCCCCTCTATCCCTTCCACTCCCTCCTGGATACACACGTGAATCCCTTATGTCACAAGTATCCCCTTCCTCAGACCCTCCATCTCCCAATACCCCTCCTAGTAGAACACCAACTCCCACACCTCTCCCATCTCAGACCTCTCAGTCCTTTTCCCACCCTCTAGCTGCTTCCCCCTCAAATTCTCCAACACCTACTACAATCTATATCACTAAAGTATAACTATCCTTCATTGGAATATTCGCGGTTTCCGCTCCCACAGACCTGACCTTCGTCATATCCTTTCCTCTTATAATACATCTATTGTATGCCTTCAAGAGACCTTTCTTACACATCCTCCAATACCAATCCCCAATTATCATTTTGTCTCTTCCCCACATTCCCTTTATGTCTCATCCATACTTATCAATCAGAAAACACCTTATGTCACACCTCCCTTTCAAACCAATGTCCCTTGCACAGTTATTCGTATCTTCCTTCATTGTTGGATCACAGTGATTTCAGTCTGAACAGACATTGGGAGACCGCTCTCGCCCGATTACGCATTGGCCACACCCGTCTAACACACTCCTATCTGATGTCACAATCTGATCCACCCTTATGTTCCTTATGTAATGTTCCCCTTTCAATCCCACACATCCTATTGTCGTGCCCACGTTTTGAAACAACCCGTACCTCTGCTTTCCCCCACCTATCCTCCCTCCACCGACCTCCCAACTTATCAGACATCCTTACAGAATCCCACACTTTCTGCTTCAACAACCTATTCTCTTTCCTCAAACGCATACATATCCTTCATCTAATCTAACTCCTTACCACACCCGACCCTAACCCTTTCACTCACCAATTCCTTTGCCCAGCTTAGACAACTAATCACTAACTCAACCACCCTTCCCTAACATTAACTATAGTGCTACATGACCTTAGATGTCTAGCACATTTCTCTTGCTTCTAACCATTAACCATTGACCAATATGGTCTTTCCAGGTTAGTCTACGATCAAAGAGAAAACCCAAAAATGCTGCAGAATTTTGAATAGGTTTTAGAATTAACCTGTTGTTCAATATCCTCTTGTGTGAAAAAAACAACTATATATATATATATATATATATATATATATATATATATATATATATATATATATATATATATATATATATATAATCTCCAGTACTCTTTCTCGTGGAAAACTGAGAACCCCACCAGTGCCAGTTGGATGCGATTTGTAGAGAATTTTGCATTACTGCTGCAGGAATGCCATAGTACACAATCATCAGTGTACAGTGAGCATTTAAGATTCCGAAAGGGAGAATGTGTGAGCATTTAAGATTCCGACTGGGAGATGATAATATATCATTGATCATATTCAAAAGGAATGTTGGTGACAAGACACTTCCTTGTGGGACCCTGTTTGCCAGGACAAAATTTTCCGCAAAAGTGACATTGTCAGAGAACAATCAGACAGGGAAACTTCTCTTAGAAATGAAAATTTAATAAAGCAAAGCACGTTTCCTCGTAACATTTTTTTTTTTTTTTTTTTAAGGTAAGTCGTATCGTCAAGAAAGCCTCATGAATATGACTTTCCAGTTTTACTAGTTGATCAAGAGATTGGCTTTATCATCTCATATCGTAAGTCATGCCGTTCTTACAGGAGTTACCTGGAGGGGAGGTGCACTACCAGGGAGTTGATCACTCTTGGCCTGAAGCCGTTCTTTTGAAGGGACCAGAAAACCCTTAAAGCCGTAGCACACAAGCACTTTTCCCGTCATTTTTCGCCGTCAGCCAATCACCGTCAAGCTTGACCCGAAGTTCTACCATCTCGCGCCCGCCAGCATTACCGGACCACCACAGAAGGTGTCCGAAGTGTCTCTGAATATGAGCGAAGGTCACATACACAGTAGATGGCAACTCATCCATCATATTGTTGTTTTATTCTCATAAATTATTTGCGAAATAGGGAAATACATGTTTATGCTTTTTATAGCAACATTTCGCTCAGTGAAGGGATAACATCTTTTCAAACAGGTCAACAAATATACGGTAATTTTTTTTTTTTCTGAAGAGGTAAAACAGTAAAATAATAATAAAAGGAAATAAATGATTATATATGTCAATGACTGGCAATAATGCTTTGTTGTTCTTTTTACTATGGTTTAATTAGGACAAAAATAATTATTGCCATGGAAAGGTGATGAGCCTCTGGTGATGTCGCGGAATAAAAATGCCGGAATATTTTACCCTCCTCACGCTAACCCTTCAAGGGGAAATAATTCGTCGTCAAATAAAGGAATTATCTAAATGCCAGCGGCTGTCAATGAACTCGATAGATTTCGTCAGAGCGTTCAATATATAATTTAGTATAATAATTGAAATTAATGATATTGAAATTATTAATATTAAATGAACTTAATATGATTTTAAAATGTCACAGGATGGACACCTTGTCCAATTACTATCAGTATCTTATTGATTTTAAAGCAGGTGTTTCTGTGCAGTACCAGCCTACAAATTACCTGGAAAAACGGGTTCGGTCTAGAGCCCTCTGCGAAAAGGGAACAAAACATCCAGAAGAGAGAATTAGAATATCTCACATTCAGGTGCTGGAGCTCCATCATCAATGTGTTTCCTAAACTCAAATGCTAATAAATAATAGTTGCCAAGTTGATAAATAACTTTTAAATGCTTTTTTATACATTTTGTGTCATAAACAAGGACCTTTTCATCACCTCGCATCGAACAAGCGTCTGTACCAGTAACCCTGTATCAGGTAAACTGATACAGATTTACTGATACGGACTGAACAATTTCTTGTTTTCATTCTCTCTATATTTCTTCCGTCTCTCTCTCTCTCTCTCTTTCTCTTTCTCTCACAGTAACCGAGTGAAAACAGAACCGAGTACAATGTTTTTTTTCTAATCTCTGTTGCCCATGGCAACAGAGATTAGGAGTACACACGCACTCGCTCACCTACGAACTACACAGCCATCTAACACGCATACATCGTCCTCGTCTTATGAAAAAGAAGACTGCAAACTTGTCGAAAGGTAGTGTCGACTTCCATGTCATAGTCGATTCCAGTCCAAGAATTTAACAGCACCTTCTTACTATAAATAGTGTATCTCCCATTTTCGACGTTCCACAGAAAACTACACAGTGGTTCTTAACCCGGAGGGCATTAGTAATTTCGAAGGTGGTACGAGGCTCAGGGGAGAAGTATTACCTGTGATGAATTAACATCCTCCACTCTATCTCCTCATCCTCCACAGTCTTCTTCATCTTCTTCTCCCTCCTCCTTCATTACTACTTTTCTTCCTTATTATCCTCCCCTCCTCTGTACGACCTCACTCCACACCACTCCTTCTTCCTCCCGACCTCGTCCTTCAACTACTCCTTCCTTTACAAACCTTTTGAATACTCTGTCTAGCCCAGCCAAGTAGGATTGATTTGGCAACTCCCCTCTCTCCCAACAATGTCTCTAAAAATGGCAAAGTTTCCCTCCTGGGAGAGGATGGAGCACACCAACGAGAGGTATACAGCTACTTGTCCAATGCGATCGAGGGAGAAGGAGGGGGCCTATAAGGACAGAAAATCCTTAGCATACGCATATGACAGAAAACTCCTTCCTTGAGCGCAAGGGGAAAGTAGATGTATACTCCTCGTTGGTGTACTCCATTCTCTTCCAGTTTTCACGCAAGCCCCTGGTAATCACTCCTCTTCTTTCACATTTCTTCATTTAAGGCTGTTGAGATGTTTTACCTCACTTGTTATTTTTGCCTGAAATTAATCAGCTAATTTATTGGTGCATGTGAGTAAGCATGTGAATCTCTGTAATTCGTTTAAATTCTGTTTTTATTTTATCTTTAAAAATTTGTGTGAAATTTTTATCTATGGATGTAAAGGGATTTGGAGAGTGGAGCCATTGATGTAAGGGTGTAATAGTTAAAAGGTTAAGACCCACTGTTTTACACCAATATCTTTTTTTAATGTAGAAACACTTTACCGTTATATATAACAACCTTTTCTGCCACTTCAAATGACTCAGGATGTACAGATTAAATCGACTAGAACATCGACTTAACCAAAGAACTGTGCCACCAGGATCACATTAGCTCCATGGACATTACCAATCTGTTCATATTTAATTAATGATGGTACACACACATACCTTTTTATTTATTTATTTATTTTATTTATTTATATATTTATTTATTTTTAAGTAATATCCTACTGCTGTCCTATGAGAAGGTGTCTGCACTGTAATATGAAATCCTAAAAATAAGAAAGGTAATAGTAGACACATATTCTTGGTCACTGACACCATAAAAGTGTGCATTGGAGAAAAATGAGTTTAGTCTCCAGGATGACCTTATATAACCTGTTAATCCAATCCTAAAAGAACGTGTTTTTTTTTTTTTTTTTTTTTTTTTTTTTTTACATCCCCTGTCTAAGGATACCATAGAGTAAAATGCACGTCAAGCTTGCTTAAAAGTAAAGCCTGT
>NC_051395.1:42418891-42421391 GCF_015228065.2 Penaeus monodon | reverse complement strand
GAGCAGTCTGAGGAGCTGATACCAAAGAGGAGTAGTACAAGGAGCTGTCAGCCAAAGAGGAGTAGTCAGAGGAGCTGCCAGTCGAAGAGGAGCAGTCAGAGGAGCTGTCAGCTAAAGAGGAGCAGTCAGAGGAGCTGCCAGTCGAAGAGGAGCTGTCAGCCGAAGAGGAGCAGTCAGAGGAGCTGCCAGCCGAGGAGGAGCAGTCAGCCGAAGAGGAGAAGTCAGAGGAGCTGCCAGCAGAAGAGGAGCTCTCAGCCGAATAGGAGCAGTCCGAGGAGCTGCCAGCAGAAGAGAAGCTGTCAGCCGAATAGGAGCAGTCAGAGGAGCTGCCGGCCGAAGAGGAGCAGTCAGAGGAGCTCTTAGCCGAAGAGGAGCAGTTAGAGGAGCTGTCAGCCGAAGAGGAGCAGTCAGAGGAGCTGTCAGCCAAAGAGGAGCAGTCAGAGGAGCTGCCAGCCGAAGAGGAGCAGTCAGAGGAGCTGCCAGCCGAAGAGGAGCAAGAGGAGCAGTCAGAGGAGCTATCAGCCGAAAAGGAGCAGTCATGGAGCTGAAAACTGATGAGGAGCAGTTCGAGAAGCTGTCAGCCAAAGAGAAGCAAGAGGAGCAGTCAGAGGAGGTGTCTGCCGAAAAGCAGTCAGAGGAGCTATCAGCCGAAAAGGAGCAGTCATGGAGCTGAAAACTGATGAGGAGCAGTTCCAGAAGCTGCCAGCCGAAGAGGAGCAGTTCGAGAAACTGTCAGCCAAAGAGAAGCAGTCAGAGGAGCTGCCAGATGAAGAGGAGCCGTCGTAGGAGCTGCCAGCCGAGGAGAGCAGACGTGGAACTATCAGCCAAAGCTGAACAGTCCGAGGAGCTATCAGTCGAAGAATAGCCATTGAAGGCGCTACCAGCCAAAAAGCAGTCTGAGGAGCTGTCACCTGAAGAGGAGCAGACCAAGAAACTGCCACCCACAGAGGACCATTGGAAGAGCTGCCAAAGAAGCACTGTCGAAGGAGCTGCCAGCCGAATAGGAGCAGTTCGAGGAGCTGTCAGCCAAAGAGGAGCAGTCAGAGGAGCTGCCAGCCAAAGAGGAGCAGTTCGAGGAGCTGTCAGCCAAAGAGGAGCAATCAGAGGAGCTGCCAGCCGAAGAGGAGCAGTCAGAGGAGCTACCAGCTGAACGTAACCATCAGAGGGGCTGTCAGCTGAAGAGGAGCAATTCGAGAATCTGCCAGCCGAAGATGAGCAATTTGAGGAGCTGAAGAGGATCCGTTGGTGGAGCTGCGAGCTGAAGGGGAGCAGTTCGAGGAGCTGTCAGCCGAAGAGGAGCAGTCCAGGGAGATGCCAGCTGAACAACATCATCAAAGGGGCTGCCAGTCAAAGAGGAGTAATTCGAGGAGCTGAACAGACCCATAAGAAGAGCTGTCAGTCAAAGAGAAGCAGTCCGAGGAGCTGTCAGCCAAAGAGGAACAGTTCCAAGAGCTGTTAAAGGAGCTGCCAGCCGAAGAGGCGCAATTCAAGGAGCTGCCAGCTGAAAAGGAGCATCGAGGAGCTAAAGGAACTTGGAGGAGTAGTTTGAGGAGCTGCTAGACAAAGAAGACCGTCGGAGGAGCTGCCAGCTGAAGAGGAGCAGTTCGAGAAGCTGACAGCTGATGAGGAATAGTCAGAGGAACTGTCAGCCAAATAGGAGCCGTCGAAGGAACTGCCAGCCGAGGAGGAGCAATCCAAGGAGCTGTAAGCCGGTGAGGAGCAGTTCGAGGAGCTGTCAGCCGAAGAGGAACTGTCGAAGGAGCTGTCAGCTGAAGAGGAACAGTTCGAGGAGCTGTCAGTCGAAGAGGAACAGTTTGAGGAGCTGTCAGTCGAAGAGGAACTGTCGAAGGAGCTGTCAGCCGAAGAGGAACAGTTCAAGGAGCTGTCAGTCGAAGAGGAGCCATCCGAGGAGTTGCCAGCCGAAGACGAGCAGTCCAAGGAGCTGCTAGATGAAAAGGATCCTTCAGAGGACCTGCCAGCCAAAGAGGAGCACTATGAGTAGCTGTCAGCCGAAGAGGATCTGTAGTAGGAGGTATCAGCCGAAGAGGAACCGTCTGAGGAACTGTCAGCCGAAGAGGAGCCGTCTGAGGAGCTGTCAGCATAAGAGGAACGGTCGGAGGAGCTGTCAGCCAAAGAGTATCGGTCGGAGGAGATGTCAACCTAATGGGAACCATGCGGGGAGCTGCTAGCCCACGTGGAGTCATGCGAGGAGGTGTCAGCCGAAGAGGAATCGTCGGAAGAGCTGCCAGCTGTGGAGAATCTGTCGGAGGAGCTGGCAGATGAAGAGGAACCATTGGAGGAGCTGGCAGCCGAAGGAGAACCGTTCGAGGAAGTGTCAGCCGAGGAGGATCCATCGGCGGAGCTGGCAGCCGAGGAGGAACGTCGGAGGAGCTGGCAGCCGCAGAGGAGCAATCCGAAGAATGGCCATCCAAATAGGAACCGTCGGAAGAGCTGTCAGCCAAAGAACTGTCGGAAGAGCTGTCAGCTAAAAAGGCACGTC
>NC_051395.1:42401391-42406391 GCF_015228065.2 Penaeus monodon | reverse complement strand
CTGCAGGCGCGTGAGGGGGGTGGCTCGAGGGCGAGGGCGAGGGCGAGGGCGAGTTCCTCCATGCCGGCGAGGGTCAGTGCCTGCGCATCCCCGTCGCGCAGGCAGACATTGCTGGGACGGAGCCGATGCGAAGGAGAACTCCGCTTTTTGGCGTTGATTTTGCCGCTAAGCCCCCCGCTGCCGCCTCTGTTTCCACACCCGAGACACCCTGGGATACTGAAGATGATTTTACACGCCAAATCTGCATTATGAGGTAAGGGCGAGGGCAAAATATTGATTGAAATAATGAGCTAGACATCTTGAAAATCCCATTTTGTTTAGGAGATGCATCGCTTGGAGAGACGAGGATCAGGTGGATGTTCACACGCCAGGCAGGTGGAGGAGGAGGAGGAGGCAGCGGTCTCTGAGCAAGACCTCGCGCTCCACCACAGTGGAACATCCACCAAGTGGAGGTGGAGCTGTATGGAGGGATTCGGCCAGGTGGATGGCTCAGTAGCGGCAGGTGGATGTTCTCCCGAGGAGGCAGGTGGACCATCCCAGGCCCTGTGGTCGTCTTCCTGCAGATGTATCGTCCCTGGCGCTGTGGGTGCCTTTCTTCAGGTGGATCGTCCCAGTGTATCACTCTCGACTCCGTGCGAATGGAAATGCAAAGTGGATAATGTGGCTGTGACTGAGTCAGAGCGGGTGGACTCCTAGTGTGTGATGCTCCCACTGAAGTGGAAAGGTTGGAGGAATCAGTTATAAGAGCACATAGTGTTTTGTGAATGAGGAACAAAAGTTAAGCATAAATATACCTTAGCAAAACCAGTAATAATGGCAATGAATACTATTGCTAAATGCATCCAAATTTACAAAGAACTGATACCTTCGCTGAAAGATTTCGTGTGGGTGCCCTGGACAAATATTGAAAGTGTTTTTCCTCCACTGGACAATCAAAGGCTCATAAACTGTATTACAGGTCACTGACAAGGACAAAGACTGTATTTGTCATTTCTGAGCGACATGCTAATGTTTCAGAGGCTGCAAGTTCGTTTGTGTGTTATTGATGAATATTTATTAATATTAAGTTATATATTTTATTTTTTTGAGTGACCAGCCAGTCTTGTCTGCCTATTTCCTCGATACTTGCCATGCCCCACCCCTTTCGGCAGCTGTCAAAACCAAGTGTTGAATGCCGATGGAGAAACTAGTTCTTTTGTTTTATTATGTTTACTGTTACAGAAATGCATTTGTAACCATATGTATGTGTGTGTGTTGGTGGCAGTGAAAAAGTGCACCAAACCAAACATTGCATGATTGGTTGGCTGCAGGGTGATTGGCTACCTGAGTGTGACTGACTAGTGGGGTGTGCAAAAAGGGATCAGTGAGTGTGAGCGTGTTCTGTGGCTGCAGCTGTGACTTGCACTTGATTGTTCTCCCCAAGGAAGAGTGACTGCATGATTGTGTTGGGTCACCAGAGAACTATAAGACTGTGCTGAAGCTGTGACTGTGTGTGTGGAGTGACTGCCTTTCCCTGACACGGCTGTTTTTTTCTGAATAAATCCTGTGGACTGCAATAAACTCTGGTTTGCTACCTACCTGTCAGTTCACATCCCCACCATCCCCACGAATATTCATCAGAGGCTGCTCACTGAACCCTGTAGGACAGACAGTAAAGGAGTGCATCATCCTGACACATTGTAAGCTGTGTGAGGCACTCGGTACTGAGAACCTGTCTGTGTGCATGACCCGAACCACACAAGGCATCAGAAGGAGGAGGTTTATGTGATATTACCATGTGTCCCAACCTACTGAAAAAAAAAAAAAATTGGTTGAAAAAAAAAATTAGACGTGGCTAATTAACAGTGTATTTAGAGAATAAATTGCCTTACAGAAGTGAAATTTCATGATTTAAAAGCTTTCTTAATATTCAGTTATTGAAGGCATGGAGTGTATATTTGGTATAGAAATGTGCAAAAATATTTATATAATCTTTCTTGATGTGGTACAAAAATCATGATATATACCTATTCATGTTTCAGTATTTGCATTAATGAAATCATGTAATATTTTTTCATTCATTGATTACGTTAATCAGGTAGCTGTCCCATTCTGCAGCTGATTTTCATTTTGCAATTATATTCATAGCTAGAGATATCTGGTATTTTATCATCATTATTACTTCCCATTTCCATTTCCATTATTTTCCATTATTCTTATTTTTTCCTAGTATTTGTGTTAATATTAATTTCCTTGTCATTATTGCCACTATCATTTTTATTTTTGTTATTTATATTACCATTATTTTCATCATCATAATGTTTATTGTCATCATTATTTTTATCATTACATAATATTTGTAATAGTTGTTTTTATAATTTTAATTGTTTTATCATTCTGGTAATTTTTATCATTTATGTCATTATTATATATGGTTATGTCATATTTGTTAGTGTCATCAATTGTCATTGTTTTCTTTATAATTATTAAGATTTGTGAAAATATAATTGTTAATAGTAGTGATAATGTTGATACTAGCATTGTTGTTATTATTATTGTCATTGTTATTATTGTCGTTATCGATATTAGTCTATTAGTAATAATAATAATAATTGATATTGTTATTAGTATTGTTGATTTTGTTCTTGTTTTGTCGTTATTGTTATTATTATTATTATTATTATTATTATTATTATTATTATTATTATTATTATTATTATTATTATTGTCATCATCATCATCATCACCACTGTTTTTGTTATTGTTATTGTTAATATTATTGCTTTCGTTTTATTGTTGTTGTGCTTATTATTGTTATATTTATTATTATTATGATGATGATGATCATCATCATTATTATTACTATTACTATTATTGTTGTTGTTATTATTATTATCATTATTATTATTATTATTATTATTATTATTATTATTATTGTTGTTGTTATTGTTATCACTATTGTTATCATATTTATCATCATAGGAATGGCTGTTGTAGTTGTATTTGTTATTGTTTATGTTATTTTTGTTATAATTATAATTATTTGATTTATTATGAATGTAATTATTTGTATTATCATAACATTTCTTTTTATTAGCATTATTTTTGTCATCATGATTATCATATTTATTATTATTTTCATTGTTATCTTTGTTGTTATTATCTATATTATAATATTTAAAAAAAATATCTTGTATATAATTTTTCTTCATATATTTGTGTATTAATGATTATATATATATATATATATATATATATATATATATATATATATATATATATATATATATATATATATATATAAATTATATTATGTATCTTCTTTTAGTGTTATATTTACTGATATTGTTTTTATTGTTGGTAATATTATTATAGTTATTATTATTGTTGTTCATTATCATTATCATTGTTATTAGTATTGTAAATTTTATTAGTTGTTATTGTTATCATTAGTTTTATTATTGTTGTCATTGTTTTTGTCTTCATTGTTATTATTGTGACTGTTACTGTTTTTATTGACATTGTTAATATCATAATTGTTGTTGTTATTATTATTTTCTTATTATTGTAACTTATTATTTTTAAAAGATTATCATTACTTTTATTATTTAGATTATAATTGCTCGTATTATAACTATTGCTATTACTATTATCATCATCATCATCATCATTGTCATTGTTATTATTATTATTATTATTATCATCATTGTCATAATCATTGTTGGTGTCATTCCTCTTCCCATTATTATTATTATTATTTATTATTATTGTTATTATTATTAACCCTGACACTGCAGATGATGTAAACATCGCCTCACGAAAAAATTTGACTTGACGGTTTTGGTGATGTAAACACGCTGTCACAAGAAAAATTGGCCGAGGGCTGGGTGATGGGAATGTCTCACCACGAGTGCACAAAGCTATTGGAAGGCTGTTAAATTCAGAGGGCATTTAGGAAGGGGCTTTTGCATTATTTCCATTGATAAACAAATGTGGAATGAACCATCTGAGAGCCATAGCTGGAAGAGTACTGGTGTAACAGCCCAAAATACAAAGGTTTACTTTAGGCTTGTCTGTTTTATAACTTGGGTATAAGGTAGTTTAGGCCAGTTTACTCTCCTGGGTATAAAATATTACCTTATTGCCAGAAGATAATGGCTGGTGTTAATGCCGATCACACATGATCTCTCAAATGCAGGCATTCGATTATGCACTGAAATTTACAGGCCACTGTATTATACTCAGACTTGGAATATTTATTCATGGGCCTAACTTGTGATAACACTGTCATTAATAATTTTGTACAGGCTAAAATGTTTTTAAAATTTGACATCAACAAAATTGAAAAGCACTGTTGTTGATCTTCAGTTTTATGTGGCCTGTGTGTTATCATCATCGTTGTCATTATCATTATCATTATTCTTAATATTATTATTACTATTGTTGTTAGCATTGTTGTTATTGTCATCATCATCATCATATTAATAGTAGTAGTAATAATAATAATAATAATAATAATAATAATAATAATAATAACAATAATAATAATAATAATAACAGCAACAATAACAATGCTAATGAAATGATAATGATAATAATTATTGTTTATTAAAATCATTATAATGATGATGATAATGATAATAAGGACGATGATGATGATAATGATAATAATAGTAATGATAATGATAATAATAATAATAATAATAATAATAATAATAGAAATAATAACAATGCTAATGAAATGGTAATGATTATAATGATAATGGTTATTATTATTGTAATGATTATATAATAATAATAATAATATATTATTATTATTATTATTATTATTATCATTATTATTATTATCATCATCATAACTATTATGATCATTATTATTATCATGATTATTATCATCGTTATCATCATTGCTATCATCATCATTATTATTAATTATTTCATTATTAGCATGCACTGTATGTTCATTTTAAAACACAAATATCATTATTACTATAAATAGTAGTCTTGCTAATTAAGAAAGC
>NC_051395.1:42393891-42396391 GCF_015228065.2 Penaeus monodon | reverse complement strand
CCTTTGGTCTGTGAGTTAAATTTGATCCTGGTAGAGTGGCTCTGTTCACAGTCTCAGTCCTTTTCACTTTGTCATTTGGCATCGCCATTTCTGCATGGTGGTCCTACTAGTAGATAAAATTGGATCTACCCTACACTCTTCTTGCATGGCCAGTTTGCAACAGCCTATTATTTAGTTTTTTGTTAAAAATAAGTAGCTCTTTTTCTTATTTCTTGCAGAAGTTATTACCATCTCTTTGAATTTAATTTTCTTGAAAAATAGGTGATACATGACTACTATGATATCAGGAAATTAATTACCAGATTGTAGGCACTCATTATGTCCTCATTACCAAGAGGCCTTAAGTAGTTTTCCTGTAAAAATAACAGAGATATTTCTGTATCCATTATATTTAAGAAAAATAATATTCCACCTACTTCTGTCCTGCCTTAATCCCTCACTTGCTATAAGTAATTCAGTAATGACATTACATTGACTAGGAATTGGGAGGCATCTGGTCCAAGTATTAGAAAAAATTGATATATTGTTAAAAAAAAAAGCAAGATAAATGGTGTGCAGTTGAATATTCTTCATATGAAGTGTTTTTACACAATCATGAATAATAACTTCAGTGTCCCCCATACCATCTCCTCTCAGCCTCTCGCACCTACTATATACACACTACAATCAACAATAGCGTATGTTCTCAAAAAATAAACTACTTGTTTTGCATTATACTATTACACGACTGGCAAGTTACAAGGGTAACAGATACCTTTGGCAACAGAGCAGTGTATGCTTAGTGAATGAATACCCAACTCAGAAGTGAATGAATGTTGCTTTGTTTTCAGAGCATTTCTCTATCTACAAATTTTTTAATGCACTTTTTCAACATGGGTAGACTTGGAAAGCTATATCTAAACAATCTGAAGAACGTTTGAAAGGCTACCACAATGAGAACCTCAAAAAAAATTGCAGTAGAAAACATACTTATGTATTTGGCTTATGTGATAATGCAAATTTAGACTAATTAGAATCATACAGTGACTTTTATATGAAGATAAAGGAACCAAAATCTCTGAGATTTCATATCTCAAATTTGTTCTCAACACTATAAATTGAAATACTGTTGCGACAAAAACTGAAGGGAAATTGAAAACTGTGTTTAAATAAAAAATAAATTCAAAAAGATGTTGAATATAAAATGCAAAGGGCATTCTGTAATCCAGTGGTGCCGAACCTTTTCTATTATGTGGACCCTGACCAATATATAATAATCTCCAGTGCCCCTGTTCATTGCCTGTTAACTTTTCAGATTCAGTTATTACTAGTTGTGAATAGTGTAATGATATCAGTTATAGAACAAAGACTTTAATTTATTGATGATAATTAAGAGATGAATATCTGTTGGTGCTGTAGGGGACAACAAGACCTCTTCCACAACTTGATTGATTTCAAACAGGCGTTCGATCGTGTATGGCATGCTGGACTGTGGCAAGTAATGAGAAGATAAAACATTGACAGCAGACTGATTGATGATGCAGTTAGTGCAGATTCCTTAAACACTGTAGCTGGTCAGTCTTTCAGAACTTCTCTAGGTGCAGGTGTGCCAGGGATGCGTTCTCTCTCCAATTTTATTCAACATCTTCATGGAAAATATTGTGACTGAAGCATTAGAGGAATTTCATCCATCCATTTTGGTGAATGGACATCCTCTATGCAACCTCAGATCTGCTGATGATATTTATCTTTAGTAGCCAGTGAAGGAGAACTGGAAGACCTCACTACAAGACTGGAAGAAGCAGCAAAAACTTTTGGAACAGAAATCAGTATGGAGAAAAGCAAGATGCTAGTCAACAGCACATTGTTCACATCAACAATATCATTCTCTGTGGTAAAAAACTAGAAGCAGTGACCTTCAAATATCTAGGATCAATCGTAACAAAAGAAAGAACTTCTGTCAAAGAGATCAAAAGAAGCATTAGCCCAGCATCTTCCACAATGGTCAGACTGAACACCATATGAAGAAGTAAGTGTTTCCATCAATTTGAAGCATTACAAGTCACTGTTAGTTTCAATACTTTTGGGTGCGGGACCTCGACCTTTAATGCTGAAATGGAAAGACAAATTCAAGCTTTCAAGATGAAGAGCTAGCGAAAGCTACTGGGTATCCACTACACCAAACACCAGATGAGCAAATTTATCCTGCAGCTAATAAGAACACTGGCTAGGGAACAAGAACCCCTCCTGGCAACACTTTGTCCAAAACTATCCTATAGGGAACTGTAAGAAGCAAAAGGAGAAGAGGACGACAGTGCAAAGCCTGGGTCAACAATATAAGAGAATGAACTGGCCTTTACCTTAACACCTTGTTAATGACGACTAAAGATTGTACAAAGTGGAGATGTTCAACAGCAAGAACCAGCGTGACACCCTTACAACATCAGTCAAGGGACTGAACTGAACTTAACTGTAAGCGAGACAAAATTGAGTTTAATTCAAAGTCATACTTTTCATATTA
>NC_051395.1:42386391-42391391 GCF_015228065.2 Penaeus monodon | reverse complement strand
CTGGCATTATAAGATTTAAAAGAAAAAAAAAGAAGTTAAGAGCTGTTATCTGGCAAGAACACATGATTTTGCATGAAGGTTGAGTGTTTCAGCACAGTTATGATTTTGTTTATCTTTCTTGTGATTTCATATATCTTGTATGTGTATATATACACCTCACCCTCTGCTATTGCTTCCAGTTAGTTACACACCTGCACGCTATTACAGAAATTCGTAACTTGATGGAAATAAATTTGGTTGGTTCTCAGGCAGATGATCTGCCCATTTATTTTGTTAAGACTAGGATATAATTGATAATGCATGTGTCAGCAAGATTACAAAACACAATTATATGTCAGACATGGGCTGAAGATTCACCTGACACTTGTGACCTTGTTACCCCCTTTCAAGAGCAGACTCTTACTCTATACCTAAATTCCTCAGACTACCAGAATGTAACATCTCTGAGATGACCATTGTACCAGTATGTTTGGTGAAAGGATAGAAGGATTGGTGTGAAGCCAATCACATATATTTCAAACAGTGCTGTATGCTGCAATAGGTGTGATAAAGCTTCTACTTGGTGAAATGGGAAATAGCTTCAGTGCCATGATAATGAGCTAACAACTTACGCTGTTACCACAGAACTTACAATGGCATGGTGGCGCATGTACATGTAGGTGAACATTACCAGACTTTAAAGCTGCCTATGTTGTAATGGAAGGGAATAGGAACACGGAGATAGTTAGCTTTAAATATAGCCAGGGATGCACAACTACTAATATGTTAGTAACAAGACAGAGGCCATGGATGTCAGTGAATCTTCACTGTATGTTTGGTACATGAGTATGTTTTTAAAGCATACTAACAAATGTATTTCTGATGATGTTATAATTGAACTCTTGTCAAATATGTCCCTTCTTATCCATATATTTTTTTCTACATTTGTAACATTGAGCTCTTCAGATATCCATAGCAGTATTACAGTAATGAATGGTGAATAAAAAAAAGTGGTGATTCAGTTTAATGCACAAAACAATAAAATGCAGAATTTACTGAGAATATAATATAACAAAATAGTTTTTAGGTTGAAATAAAACACAAGTTAGTTGACATCTTGCTTATATAAGAACTTACATCCTCAAGATCATCCAAGGTGGCTGCTAGTCATATCCATCAGACTGCGAATGTGTTTTCTAGTTTCAAAGCATGTGCCGAGTTCTTTCTCTTTTAACTCTGTTGAAGGTCCTGTCACATTGTGCTTAGAGATTGTATTTCATATGTCTGTCAGTCATTGGTTGCACTCACAGATAGTAATCCTACACTGATAACCCTGCTCACACTTGCACATCTTTTCAAGAATCTGTATTACTTTTTCATTGATGAGGATGGGAATGTTGACCAGTCACTGGCTAGTGACTACCATAATTGCAATTGTTTGTGTTTAAGCTGTGCGATGTGCTATTTTATTTATTATAATCTTACATGGCTAGTAGATTAGTAATTATATGTATTGATGTATTGTGTATATAGTATAATATATATAATATATATATTAATATATATATATATATATATATATATATATATATATATAGATATATAATATATATATATATATTATATATATATATATATATATATTATTATATGTATATAATATGTATATAATTGTATATGATATTATATATATATATGTATATTATATATTATATGTAATATATATTATATGTATAATGTATATATATGTATATGAATATATGTATAAATATATATATATATATTATATATATATATATTATATATATATATATATATATGTATAGATATATAGATAGATAGATAGATAGATAGAAAAGTTTGTATATGCATGATTGTTTGTTTGCACATGTATAATTATATATGTACAAATAGGTAGTTTCTTTCATAGATATTACATAGAAGAAATTTTCAGGGTCAACAGGAGGAATGGGGAATTTTTAACCCTGTATAGTAGTTCCTTTTAAGGGCAGAGATCTTTGTTTTCATCATTAGAAAACATTGTATGACAAAAGGAAGATTAGTAAAGAGAGGACAAATAACAATGTTAATTATTTAATATAATTTAGTTTATTTGTAAAATAGCCAAGGATATTGAAATGTATTTGATATGAAAAGGGGAAATTGGCTGGAGACAACTGGAGCAAAAGTTAATACTCAGCATTTTTTCACATTGAAAGAATTTGGGCTTCTTAAAGCTTGGCTGGAACTGGTTATGTCTACTTCTCTCCTTTATTTGCTAGAGGTGCATGGGTCTGCCCATTGAGAAGTCCAGTGCTTTAAGTGTAACATCTTAGATTCTGGCAGAGCATTGTGAATTTTTTTATATATGTATTGAGCATAATTTACTGAAGATGTGTGCTGTCCTTAATAAGGAATAATTCTACTCTAATAAAGCTATGAGCATGAAAACAAAAATATGGCCGATTGGAACACTGAATGTTGCCCTTCTTCATAAGATGTAATGAATAATGAAAATGAGTGACGTTTTCTGTATTGATTCTGATGTATTGTAGTATACATGGCATCATTAAATCTACTAGTAGAACACATCCTCACGTGGATTATATTCGAAGGAAGTTTGTATGAGACATGCACAACATCTTTAGTGAATGGAAGTGATTCTACTTGTAGTTTTTCATTGGCATGGGAATGCAAGGCCATTATTATTATAATGTGCCAGTTAGTATTGAGTTCTGCTGTTCCAGCTGGGCAGTGCAGGTGGGTGCTCGACCGGGGAAGACCACGGTGGGGGTGGGTGCTGCAGTGCTGGCAGTGGGGGTGCCAATTCAGACACCCTCCCAGCCATCAGCCCAGCCACCACCAACAGTGGGGGAACTGGCTGTGCTAGAGTGCAGAAGGAGAGCGGTCAGCAAAGTGCCACCGTCAACCAGCATACTGCTCCCACTTCCACTTCCAAAGACCTCAGTATAAAGGGCATGAAGGTGAGTCAGTGGAGGTGGAGGTCACTTGCTTACTGGAGTAGTTAACAGCTGAATTGGCAGGCAAGATGAGGATGATGGGATCATTTAGGGAAAAAGTTTGGCATCCTGCCAGAGAGAATCATGGAGTGTGTTGACATTCTTATTGCTGTTATTATCCATCCTACAGGAAAACAGTACAGTGCAAAAGAGAAAAAAAATTATGAAGAACAAAAGGAAAGGCAGTAAGAGACAAAGGAGATGGGAGATTTCCAAGTAAAAATGTATTGGCTGTATTTAGATCCTCAAATTCTCTTGGATCTTATAATATAATTTTTAACCCTTTTTTTTTTGTATATGTGACACTAGTGTCGACATTGCTCATTTAGCAACTTGTAGGAACACGTAATGTTTCCTTCATAGTGCTCGTCCAGACTACATCATAGTTTTGCTGTTATTAAGGGATTAATTGATGTGTTAGTCAAGGTACTGATATGCAATTCATGTGTTTGTGCATACAAGTGTCCTGCAAACACTAGTTTTCAGTTTGCAACTTGGTTTGTGATATGGAGGGCTAGGTAAACCACACCCAATTTAAATGAAAATTCCCTGATGTTAGAAGATTCCATCATATCTGGGGGAAAAAGTTTGAGGAAAATAGAAAAGTTTTAAAATTTGAAAAGAAAAAGCAAGATGAGTGATGTATACAGTTGGACTGTGGAATATAATTTGTAATTATTTCATGGCAGAAAACCAAATATGATAATCATAAACAGAATTACAGGGTATTGTTAATTTTAACAATACACTTACTCTCAAGACCAAACCACATTTATCCTGCTGTCTATGCTTTGTCTGTGGTGTAGACAATTTTTTAGGAAATGAGGTTAAAAGAGGCTTTAAGCCTACATTTGAAGAACTGTATCACCTCAGTAACAAGTAAATTAGTGTTTAAGTGCATACACAATTGAGAACAGGCTTGACCGCACATGTCGTGGATGCTTGTAACCTCGCATTTTGGGTGGTTTGATATGATGCTTGTACACTAAGAAGGTTATATTTTCAGAGTAAAAGTTCTTTTGGATGAAATTGGATAAGCATAGATTGGCAATCCTGTATGGATGGGACAGTGGTACATTGTTCACAAGCAGCCAGTTGTCTACAAAATAATACACAGTAAACTGTCAGTGGAGAGGCTAGAAGTAACCATGCAACCCAAACAGATTGGTTTATTTTTGATAATAATTTTTGGGTGTGTTCTAGGGAACCATGCAATACCTACAGTTAAGTATAATTATTTTAAATCAATATTTTTAAAAAGTATGTTTTGTCTGACAAAACTGATCAAACCCATTGCTGACGGGATCTTCATACGCCAAACTGGACAGTGTGCTGGGTGCCACATGCAGTTAGCTACTCATGGGAAAAGTGAGAAGTAGAAGCTACAATTTAGGTTGCATTATATCCAATTGTCCAATGAATGAGGCCAGAAAGTGACTTTAATCTATATTTGAGAGGCTGTAGCTTCTCAGTCACTGCAGTAAAAAAAAAAAAAATAAAAAAAAAATAAAAAAAAAATTAGCATTCACAATTTCAAGTGGGCTCAACACCTGCTACCTAGGTAGGAGTGCATTCATGCAACGGTGTAAAAATAGATTTATCTTTTAACTTTATATTGCTTTGGTTGAATGAGTGTGGATGGTGGGGGCTAATAGATTTGCAGAGTGAGTAACCTGCATGAATGAAATATTATAGGATCCATCTTTGAGGGGTTAACCTTCCACCGTAATGCTTTACCATAGTGCTATATGACCTTTGATATCTAGCACAATTATTTATTTTAAAGCATTAACCATTAACCATTTGATGGGTTAAGATATCTACAGCCCTAAAGATCAAAGATATCTTTTCCTTTAGGTAGTGAACAAGTTATGTGTGTATAAAGCAAGGAAGGGGGAGAAAGGAAGAAAAATAAGATGGCAACTCTTTAACATAGCCAAAGCACGTATGTACAGTCCCAAAAGTATGTCATGACACACAATATTTTATAACACAGTTAGC
>NC_051395.1:42372348-42384848 GCF_015228065.2 Penaeus monodon | reverse complement strand
ATGTATTATATATATCTATATCATATATTAGTATATAATATATAATTATATTACTATAATATTATATATATATATTATATATTATCGTTAATATATACTATACCTATTTATACTCTATATATATTATATCATAAATATTTATATATAGAATATATTATTATATAATATATATTATATACATTTATATATATCTATATATATTATATAATTTATTACTTTATATATATATGTTATATATATATATTGATTTATATATTTTAAAAATTTTTAAAAAAAATTTTTATATATTATATAAATATTTTTTGTTTTTATGTATTTTTTGGTTTTTTAATATTTTTTAATTTTTTATTATTTTATTATATATATTAAAATTATATATATTATATATATAGTAGTTTGTATATATATTATATTTTATATATTTTTCTTATATATTTTATTTTATTTTTTTATATAGTTTTTTTTTTTTTCTATTTTTTTATTATTTTTATTATTTATTTTTGTTTTTTTTTTCCCCTTTTAATTTTTTGTTTTTTTCTGTTTTTTCCCTTTTCCCCATTCCCCGTTTTCCCTTGCTGGTTTTTGGACCCGTTTTTCCCCCCCTCCCCTTTTTTTTTTTTTTTTTATTTTTTTTTTATTTTTTTTTATTTTTTTTTTCTTTTTTTTTTTTTTTCCCCCTTTTTTCTTTATATCCCTTTGGAATATTATGTGCATATATTTTTACCCGTGTTTTAAAGTAAGGGGACCTATGTTTACCTGTGTGTATAAAATCTTATTCCCCCATACATCCCATTATATATTATATAAAATTTTTATATTTATAATATATATATATATTTATATTTTTTTAAAATTACCTTTTATTATTTTTTTTTAATTTTTTTTTTTGTTTTTTTTCATTATATTCCCTTTCCCCCCTTATGTTTTTGTTATATTCCCCCCCGTGTGGTGTGTGTGTTATTCTTTTTATTTTTTTATTTATTTTTTTTTTTTATTTTTTTTTTTTTTTTTTTTTTTTTTGTTTTTGTATCCCCCCCCCCTTTGGTCCCCCCCCAAAAAAAGAAAAAAAGGGCTTAATTTTAAAAAATTTTTTCTTGGTGTTTTCCCCTTCTTCCTGTTGCTTCTTGCCCCCTTCTTTTTTTGCCCTTTTTGGTGTTAGGCTTTCCCCTAACCCCCCCGGGTTTTTTTTTTGTTTCCCCTGGAAGGCCCCTGGCTGGTGATGGAAAGCCCCCTTTCCCGGGCTCCCAGGCTCTGCTGCTGCCGGCGTTTGCCACTTGGGTGTAGTCCCCGTTTGGGTAAATTTTGGGTTTTTGTTTTTGGTAATTTCCCCCTTTTGTCCTTTCTCGTCTCAGCCCCCCCTTTCTTTTTTCCCCCCCCGCCCCTTTTGTTCTGCCTCCGCCTTCCCCCCCCAAGCTTCCCCCGGTCCTTCCCCTTGTTTTTTTCATTGTTTTGTTTTGGGTGGTTTTTTCTTCCCCCAAAATTGTACCTTTGAATTGTGTTTTTTTTAAAATTCCCTTGATATTATGATTTCCCCGTGCTTTTGTGGGGGGGCTCTGTTCCCCCCCTCAGTCCCTTTTTACGGGGCATTTTTTCACGCCATTTCGGGTGTGGGGCCACTAGAGAAAAATTTGGTCTCCCCCCCACTCTTCTTGCCTGGCCCTTTTGGGGACAAAAGCCCCATTTTTGGGTTTTTTTAAAAAAAGGCCCCTTTTTTTTCTTGCAAAGTTTTCCCCTCCCTTTTTTTAAATTTTCTTTGAAAAATAGGGGATCCCCCCCCTATGATTCCCCCCCTTTTTCCCGATTTTGGCCCTCCTTTTGTCCTCCTTCCCCCCCCCTTAAATAGGTTTTTCCCGTAAAAAAACCCCCGGTATTTCTGTTCCTTATTTGAAAAAAAAATTTCCCCTCCCTTTTGTCCCCCTTTCCCTCCCTTGCTTGTAATTCCTAATGACCTTCAAGGGGTGGAAATTTGGGGGGCTCCGGGCCAAATTTGAACCAAATTTTATTAAATTTTTTAAAAAAAAAAAGTTGGTGGCCCTTGTTTCTTCATTGGTTTTTTTTTTCCCCCCTCCTTTTAAAAATTTTGTTTCCCCCCCCCCCCTCTCCGCCTCCGGCCCCCTCGCACCCCTAATCCCCTCGCGTTTTTTCTCCCCAAAAAAACCCCCTTTTTTTGGGTTTACCCCTTTCCCCCCCTGGCCCCCTTTCCCCGGGGAACCCGTCCCCTTTTGGCCCCCGCATTTTTGCTTGTGAATGAATCCCCCCCTCCGGGGAATGTTTTGCTTTGTTTTTTTTGGCCTTTTCCCCTTCTCCCCCTTTTTTTGCACTTTTTCCCCCTGGGGGCCTTGGGAAACTATTCTAAAACTGGAACTTTAAAAGGGGCCCCCCCCCCCCTCAAAAAATTGCCGGGGAAAAATCTTATGTTTTGGGTTATTTATATTCCCTTTCCCCCCTTTGAAACCTAGTGACTTTTTATGAAATAAAGGACCCCCAAAACTCTGAGATTTCCCTACTCCAAAATTTTTTCTCAAAACCCCTTTTGTACTGGGGCACAAAAAATGAAGGGAAAATTTAAAAATGTGTTTAAATAAAAAAAAATTTAAAAAATGTTGAATATAAAAAAACCCCGGGCTTCTGTAATCCCGTGGTGCCGCCCCTTTTTTTTTGTGGGCCCTGAACCAATATAATAAACTCCAGTTTCCTGTTTTATTGCCCGTTTAAAATTTTTAGATTCAGTTTTTACTATTGTGAATAGGGTAATGATTTTCAGTTTTTGAAAAGACTTTAATTTATTGCTGTATTAAGAGATGAAACTGTTGGTGCTGTAGGGGACAACAAAACCCCCTTCCACAACTTGATTGTTTCAAACAGGCGTTCGATCGTGTATTCATGCTGGACTGTGGGAAGTAAAGAGAAAATAAAAAATTGACCCGCAGACTGATTATGATGCATTAGTGCAGATTCCTTAAAAAAATGTGCGGTCAGTCCAGAACTTCTCAGGTCGGGTGGGCCGGGGTGCGTTCTTTTCCCATTTTATTCAACACTTCATGGAAAATATTTTGACTGAAGCATTAGAGGGAAATTTTATCCCTCCATTTTTTTGGGGGAAAGGACATCCTCTAGGCCCCCTCAGTTGCTGATATATTTATCTTTAAATAGCCAGTTTAAGGAGAAATGGAAGACCCCACTACAAGACTGGAAAAAAGCACAAAACTTTTGGGGGGAAAAGAAATCATATTGGGGAAACAAAATGCTATCAAAAGCCATTTTTTCCATCAAAAATATCATTCTCTGTGGGAAAAAAATAGAAGCATGACCTTCAAAAATCTAGGGTCAATCGTAAAAAAAGAAAGAACTTCTGTCAAAGAGATCAAAAAAACATTGCCCAGCATCTTCCCCCAAAGGTCCCGGGCTGAAAACCATATGAAAAAAATTTAAAGGTTTTCCATCAATTTGAAGCTTACCAAATCACTGTTTTGTTTCAATACTTTTGGGGGCGGGGCCCCGACCCTTTTTGCTGAAAAGGAAAGGGCAAATTCAGTTTCAAATGAAGAGCTTGCGAACTCTGGGTAACCCCTACACCAAAAACCAGATGAGGGAAATTTTTCCTGCAGCTATAAGAAAAATGGCTAGGGGCAAGAACCCCTCCCGGAACCCTTTGTCCCAACAAAAAATTGATTTTATTCAAAATCATCTTTTTATATTCTCCCCCTGGCCCCCAGGAAAGTAAACCCCTACCCTTTTGGGGGGAAATAACCCTTTGGTTGGGAACTCCTGATAAAACAACAAAAATTCATTAAGAATGAAATTTGGGGGGGGAGGGGGAATTATATATATATAAAAATATATAAAATATATATAATATATAAATATTTTTTATATTAATATTAATTTTTATATATATTTATATATTTTCAAATTTTAAAAATTAAAAATTAATTTTTTATTTTTTTTAAAAAATTTTTTAAAATTTTAATATATTATATATTTTATTATTATTTATATATATTAAAATAAATTTTTTTTATTTTTATATTATTATAAATTTTTTTAATTTTTTTTTAATTTTATATTTTAAAATTTATTTTTTAAATATAAATTATATATATATTATATATATATATATTTATAATATAAATTATAAATTTTTTATATTTAAAAAATAAAGGGGAAAAAAAAAAAAGGGGGAAAAAAAAAAAAAAGGTTAATACAAACATAGGGTTTAACAACAACCCCCTTTTTTTTAAAAAATTTTTTTTTTATTTTTTTATATAATTTTAAAAATATATATAACTATATATATAAAATTTTTAAAAAAATTTTATATAAAAAAAAAAAAAAAAAAAAAAAAAAATTTAAAATTTAAAAAAACCCCTATATTAATTTAAAATAAATATATATTTTTTAAAAAAAAATTTTTTTATTTTATATTAATATAAAAAAATTTAAAAATTTTTTAATAATTTAAAATTAATAGTTATATGTATATTTATATTTTTATATAATACAATTATTATATTTTTTTTTAAAATTTTATAAAATTTTTTATATATCTATATATTATATTATATTATATATTTTTATATATATATATCTATATACTATCTAAACAATCTATATCTATATATCTATTACACACACACCACACACCAACACCACACACACACACACACACAAACACACACACAAACACACACCACACACACACACACACACACACACACACACACACACACACCCACACACACACACACACACACACACACACACCCCACACACACACATATGTATATATGTATATATGTATATATGTATATATGTATATATGTATATATTTTATTATGTAAATATTTTATATATATATATTTTATATATATATATAATATTATATTTTGATATATATATATATATATGTAAAATAATGTATAATTCAACATATAATTTAGAGAAGACAGGGCAAGAGAATACCTTGACAATTGAGGGTAACTAATGCCTGACGGCCAATTACATGACACCTCTTTACTGCCTTCCCTCTCCCATCCTTTGCCCTACCCTGCTCCCCTTCACCCCACACAATTGTCCTCTCCTCTAAACCCCCATCAATGCCTAACTTTCTAAACACAGTGATAAATTTTCATAGAAATAGGAAGAAACATCAGTTGGCTAATGCCAACACCCGGCTTGTGGTACATTACCAAGCTAGCATATATGGGTTAAGGGGGTCTACTGAAAAATACTAAATACATGGGTCCCCTTTATGTTTTCATGTACCATGCTCACTTGTTTAGATGTTGACTGTGCTCCTGGAGAAGCCCTTACGGGTTATCTCTACACAAGAGAAATCTGCTGTTAGTTGGCTTGGAGGTTATAATCTGATATGAGCTGAATAACACATTCATATATTTCCACTATATGTGGAAAATATTTCACGAAATGAATCTATAGTTTCTTTTTTTACCAATACCTCTCTTCTAAACTCCTTATTATTTTATGATTAAAAATGATAAGAGTTCAACTTTGGGGTAACACCAAAATATTAAACATTGAGTTTCTTTTCTGAATTTTAAGTAATTACTAATATATATATATATATAGTATATATATATATATATATATATGGTATATAATATATTTTATATATATATATTTTATATAATATATATATAATATATATTAATATAATATTTTTTTTTTTTTTTTTTTTTTTTTTTTTTTTTTTTTTTTATAGAGTATAAATTTTGTTCATTCAGGGAACTGGTGTGGAATCACTATGTGTCAGAACTCATTTTGTTAGCGGGCTTTGAAACTTTATGATACGCCCTGGTCTTTTGCTAACTGTGTGTACAGTAGAAAAAGGTTTTCTTTTTGTGCACTTGTGAAAACAGATTGTACCCATTTTGCTGAAAGTTCACTTTCAAACTGCTAATACATATTAAAGAAAAAGATTAGAACAGTATAGTATGAAAAACTAAAAATCTATTAGAAGAAAGAAAATTTTATACTGGCATTATAAGAATTTAAAAGAAAAAAAAAGAGTTAAGAGCTGTTATCTGGCAAGAACACATGATTTTGCATGAAGGTTGAGTGTTTCAGCACAGTTATGATTTTTTTTTTTTTTTCCCTTTTGATTTCATATCATATCTTGTATGTGTATATATACACCTCACCCTCTGCTATTGCTTCCAGTTAGTTTACACACCTGCACGCTATTACAGAAATTCGTAACTTGATGAAATAAAATTTGGTTGGTTCTCCGGGCAGATGATCTGCCCATTTATTTTGTTAAGACTAGGATATAATTGATAATGCATGTGTCGCAAGATTAAAAAACAATATATGTCAGACATGGGCTGAAGATTCACCTGACACTTGTGCCTTGTTACCCCCTTTCAAGAGCAGACTCTTACTCTATACCTAAATTCCTCAGACTACCCGGAATGTAACATCTCTGAGATGACCATTGTACCAGTATGTTTGGTTTAAAGGATAGAAGGATTGGTGTGAAGCCAACACATATATTTTTAAACAGTGCTGTATGCTGCAAAAGGGGTGATAAAGCTTCTACTTGGTGAAATGGGAAATGCTTTAGTGCCATGATAATGAGCTAACAACTTACGCTGTTACCACAGAACTTACAATGGCATGGTGGCGCATGTATGTAGGTGAACATTACCGACTTTAAAGCTGCCTATGTTGTAATGGAAAGGGAATAGGAACACGGAGATAGTTAGCTTTAAAAATAGCCAGGGATGCACAACTACTAATATGTTTGTAACAAAACAGAGGGCCTGGATGTCAGTGAATCTTCACTGTATGTTTGTACATGAGTATGTTTTAAAGCATACTAACAAATGTATTTTTGATGATGTTATAATTGAACTCTTGTCAAATATGTCCCTTCTTATCCATATATTTTTTTCTACATTTGTAACATTGAGCTCTTCAGATATCCATAGCAGTATTACAGTAATGAATGGTGAATAAAAAAAAGTGGTGATTCAGTTAAAGCACAAAACAAAAAAATGCGAATTTACTGAGAATATAAAATAACAAAATAGTTTTAGGTTGATAAAACGTTTTTGCATCATTGTTTCTAAGAATTAATCCTAAGATATAACGGCCTGCTAGCAACCTTTGCAATTTTTTCTAGTTAAACTGTATTCTTTCCTTTGAATTGGGAATTTTCCGTCACTTGGTTTAGGTTTTTTATTCATATTCTGTGTTGGTTGTCCGTTTTCCTAATATATGTAATGAATTTCAAAATTTTGTATTATTTTTCATTGATAAGTAATGTTTAAGTATGCTAGGAATAATAATTTTAGTGTTTGGTTTTGGAATATATATATATAGATATATATTAATTATATAATAAAATTAATAATATATATAATTATATATATAGATATATAAATATATATAATATATAGATATAATATAATATAATTATATTTTAGATATAATAATATATAAGATATACATAATATATATATTAGTATTATATATTTAATAGTTATATATATCTATATACATACTATATAATACATATATGTTATGTATATTATGTATGTATATGTTATGTTATATATTATACATATATATATCTATTTTTATATTGTATATGTATAGGGTATATATAATATATTTTTATAATAATTTTGTATATGTATAGTATATTTTATTTTATGTAATATGTATATTATATATATTAATGTATATATTTGTATATATCTATATGTCTATATATGTATATATGTATATATGTGTATATATATGTAATTGTATATGTATATATGTATTGTTATTGTATATGTATATGTATATTTTATTGTATATATTTTAATGTATATATATTACAATATATATATATATATTATTAATATATATATATATATATATATATTCTATTATATATTAACTATATTTATATCTTGTCTTGTTATATGATATTAAATCTTATTTTAATATCATTATATATACATATATATACATATATATTTATAGATATATAGATAGATAGATAGTTTAGATAGAAAAGTTTGTATATGCATGATTGTTTGTTTGCACATGAAATAATTTATATGTACAAATAGGTAGTTTCTTTCATAGATATTACATAAAAGAAATTTTCAGGGTAAACAGGAGGAAGGGAATTTTTAACCCTGTATATAGTTCCTTTTAAGGGCAGAGATCTTTGTTTTCATCATTAGAAACATTTATGACAAAAGGGAAAATTAGTAAAGAGAGGACAAATAACAATGTTAATTATTTAATATAATTTAGTTTTTTTGTAAAATAGCCAAGGATATGAAATGTATTTGATTTGAAAAGGGAAATTTGGGTGAGACAACTTGAGGGAAATTAAACTTCGGCATTTTTCCATTGAAAGAATTTGGGCTTCTTAAAACTTTGGGTGGAACTGGTTATGTCTACTTCTCTCCTTTATTTTCTGGGTGCAGGGTCTTGGGCCATTGAAATTCATGCTTTAAGTGTAACATCTTGATTCTGGCAGAGCATTGGGAAATTTTTTTTATAAAATGTATTGAGCATAATTTACTGAAGATGTGTGCTGTCCTTAATAAGGAATAATTCTACTCTAATAAGCTATGAGCATGAAAAAAAAAATATGGCCGATTGGAACACTGAATGTTGCCCTTCTTCATAAGATGTAATAATAATAAAAATGAGTGACGTTTTCTGTTTTGATTCTGATGTATTGTAGTATACTGGCATCATTAATCTACTAGTAGAACACATCCTCACATGGATTATATTCGAAGGAAGTTTGTATGAGACATGCACAACATCTTTAGTGAATGGAAGTGATTCTACTTGTAGTTTTTCTTGGCATGGGAATGCAAGGCCATTATTTTATAATGTGCCAGTTAGTATTGAGTTCTGCTGTTCCAGCTGGGCAGTGCAGGTGGGTGCTCGACCGGGGAAGACACGGGGGGGGTGGGTGCTGCAGTGCTGGCAGTGGGGGTGCCAATTCAGACACCCCCCCACCATCAGCCCAGCCACCACCAACAGTGGGGGAACTGGCTGTGCTAGAGTGCAGAAGGAGAGCGGTCAGCAAAGTGCCACCGTCAACCAGCATACTGGGTCCCACTTCCCTTCCAAAGACTCAGTATAAAGGGCATGAAGGTGAGTCAGTGGAGGTGGAGGTCACTTGCTTACTGGAGTATTAACAGCTGAATTGGCAGGCAAGAGAGGATGATGGATCATTTAGGGAAAAAGTATGGCATCCTGCCAGAGAGAATCATGGAGTGTGTTGACTTCTTATTGCTGTTATTATCCATCCTACAGGAAAACAGTACAGTGCAAAAGAGAAAAAAATTATGAAGAACAAAAGGAAAGGCAGTAGAGACAAAGGGATGGGAGATTTCCCAAGTAAAAATGTTTTGGGCGTTTTTTAGATCCTCAAATTCTCTTGGATCTTAAAATATAATTTTAACCCTTTTTTTTTTGTATATGTGACACTATTTGTCGACATTGCTCATTTAGCAACTTGTAGGAACACGTAATGTTTCCTTCATAGTGCTCGTCCAGACTACATCATAGTTTTGCTGTTATTAAGGGATTAATTGGGATGTGTTAGTCAAGGTACTGATAGCAATTCAGTGTTTGTGCATACAAGTGTCCTGCAAACACTAGTTTTCAGTTTGCAACTTGGTTTGTGATATGGAGGGCTAGGTAAACCACACCCAATTTAAATGAAAATTCCCTGATGTTAGAAGATTCCATCATATCTGGGGGAAAAATTTTGAGGAAAATAAAAATTTTTAAAAATTTGAAAAGAAAAGCAAGATGAGTGATGTATACAGTTGGACTGGGGAATTTAAATTTGTAATTATTTCATGGCAGAAAACCAAATTTTATAATCATAAACAGAATTACAGGGTATTGTTAATTTTAACAATACACTTACTCTCAAGACCAAACCACATTTATCCTGCTGTCTATGCTTTGTCTGTGTGTAGACAATTTTTTAGGAAATGAGGTTAAAAGAGGCTTTTAAGCCTACATTTGAAGAACTGTATCACCTCAGTAACAAGTAAATTAGTGTTTAAGTGCATACACAATTGAGAACAGGCTTGACCGCAACATGTCGTGGATGCTTGTAACCTCGCATTTTGGGTGGTTTGATATGATGCTTGTACACTAAAAAGGTTATATTTTCATAGTAAAAGTTCTTTTGGATGAAATTTGGGTAAGCATAGATTGGCAATCCTGTATGGATGGGACAGTGGTACATTGTTCACAAGCAGCCAGTTGTCTACAAAATAATACACAGTAAACTGTCAGTGGAGAGGCTAGAAGTAACCATGCAACCCAAACAGATTGGTTTATTTTTTGATAATAATTTTTGGGTGTGTTCTAGGGGAACCATGCAATACCTACAGTTAAGTAATAAATTTTTTTAAATCAATATTTTTAAAAAGTATGTTTTGTCTGACAAAACTGATCAAACCCATTGCTGACGGGATCTTCATACGCCAAACTGGACAGTGTGCTGGGTGCCACATGCAGTTAGCTACTCATGGGAAAAGTGAGAAGTAGAAGCTACAATTTAGGTTGCATTATATCCAATTGTCCAATGAATGAGGCCAGAAAGTGACTTTAATCTATATTTGAGAGGCTGTAGCTTCTCAGTCACTGCAGTAATGGTAAAAAAAAAAAAAAAAAAAAAAAATTAGCTTTCACAATTTCAAGTGGGCTCAACACCTGCTACCAAGGTAGGAGTGCATTCATGCAACGGTGTAAAAAAAGATTTTTTCTTTTAACTTTTTATTGCTTGGTTGAATGAGTGTGGATGGTGGGGCTAATAGATTTGGCAGAGTGAGTAACCTGCATGAATGAAATATTATAGGATCCATCTTTGAGGGGTTAACCTTCCACCGTAATGCTTTACCATAGTGCTATATGACCTTTGATATCTAGCACAATTATTTATTTTAAAGCATTAACCATTAACCATTTGATGGATTAAGATCTCTACAGCCCTAAAGATCAAAGATATCTTTTCCTTTAGGTATTGAACAAGTTATGTGTGTATAAAGCAAGGAAGGGGGAGAAAGGGAAAGAAAAATAAAGATTGGCAAACCTCTTTAACCAGTAGCCAAAAGCACGGTATGTACAGTCCCCCAAAAAAGTATTGTTACAATTGACACAAACTTAATAAGAAAAATTGAGTGTTGTGGAATAGCAAGGCAGGGCAGTTAGCACCATAATCCTGTAGGTATTGTGATACACCAACATTATTATGTGTGAGCTGGAGTCATGAAAAATTACTAAAACATAAGTTTTATCTGTATGTGAAATAAAGGAAAGTATTAGGATTATATAGAGTGACAACACGTGCATATTATAAAAAAAAAAAAAATGATTATGATAATAATAATAAAGTAAAAGTAGAGTAGCACAATGAAAAACCAAGAGATGGCATTGACAATTGGATACATTTTTGTTGAAGTTTATATTTCCTGTGGTTGTTTAGAGTTAAAGAGGAGATGGATTTAATTTGAAATTTAATAGAACAGTTTAAAGACTATATAAAAGTTTATTTCTATAAATGCCTACTCATATTTATAGTTTATTTTGGGTGAGCAAAAATAAGGGCTATTATCTCTTTAGTCTCCATATTCTGTGATTTCATGCTTATCCCTCCTGAGAAATGAGAAGAAAGTCAAATTCAGTCTTTAGTCATTGTTTATGTATAGGAAACATTTCCAAAAAATTTTTTTACATATGGAGAGGTCAAAATCTGGTAATCACCATTCCGTCTTTTTCTGGTTTATCTAATGTCACTATATTATAAATGAGCATCCATGTCTTCTAATGTCATTTTCCTTGTTTATTTCTGTGCAACCCTCTCGGACATATAATAAAGTTTAACTGTTAGTGAGAATTTCTTTATAATGATATACAGTTTCTTTAATATTACAATGTGTTGATTAAAAGAAAAATAGTAATAGTTTATAATTTCCATAATTTGTATTCCCTCCCGTGCCGCTAAAACAGTCTCCAAATGTCATGCCATGATTTCACCATTACTTACTCCATCATTATGAAGAGCGACATTAGCTTCTTGCCAACAGTGACACTTCTCCATGGTGCATTAGCTGCATATACCATTCCCAGTCCACCCATGTGAAGCATTTGGCAATCCATCTGAGGCATTTATATCCCACTTTGAAGCTCCCAATTTATGTAAACAATGGACATCAGAGATCATGTAGTACTATATTTCGCTTCATATTCCCTGTTACTGAAAAGTTTAATCTTGATTTAGTAATGGTATTGGATTTAAAAGTGAATAATGCCCTGCCCACAACAAGGCTTTCCTCAGCTACTTAAATTTACCACAAGTAAAGGTTACGGTATTTTTTTTTTCCTGACTGTACAAATATACCATGTGTACCCATAGATAGCTCCAGAAATGCTGAGACAAAGAGTCGTCATTGTTCGCCCGTCTCCAGCAACTTTTCCTGCTTATTTTCCCCAGCTAT
>NC_051395.1:42321783-42372248 GCF_015228065.2 Penaeus monodon | reverse complement strand
TATTAAAAAATTTTATATCTTAAGAAAAAAAGGTAGAAAATATATTTTGATTTTTCCCGGTTTTGTTTGTTGTGTGTGTGTTTTGTGTGTGTGTGTGTGTATAAATTAAAATTATATAATTTTTATTTATTAAAAATATATATATTATATATATATATTTTAATTAAAAAAAATTTTAATAATAAAAACAAAACCCCACACCCCAATTTAAAAAAAAATATATATTTTATTATATATATATATTTTATAATTATATATATTATATATTTAAAATATTTAAAATATTGTATAACTTTTCTATTTTACTTATTCTTTATATTTTATACTATCTAAAATTTTATGTATGAAAATATTATACATATCCCAATATTTTATATTTTCTATTTTTTATTTTTATATATCTCAAATATATTTTATATATATCTATTATTTATATATCCCAAAATTCCTCCCCTTTCTTGTATTTATTTAAAATGTATTATATTGTATGTATGCGTGTGCATGGGGTAAAAAAGGTTAAAGATTAGGGAATGATCCTCTGCTAGTCGCGTGTCTACGCAGTTTTGGGCACTTGCCAACGAGTCGGCTTTTTTAGGGTTTGGGATCAGGGGTGTGAGAAACCGCCTGCTTGCCAGACGCACGGTAATACTCGCAAAACCACAAAACCACACACACCCCACTCACAACAAACCCCACACCCACACACCCCCCCCCCACACACACACACACACCCACACACCCCCCGCCACACACACACCCAAAACCACACACCACAAACACAAATCCCAAAACACCACCAGACACACACACACACCACACACACACACACAAAAATGTATATATATATATATATATATATATTAAAAATTTTATTATATTATATTTACATAGTTTATTTTAGAATAATTTAATATATATTATAAAAATTATTATATATATATTTTATATTATATATTATCTATTTTATATATTATATTATATTTTTATATATATATTAATAATGTGAAATTTTTATATGATATAATATATTATATATTATATATATAAAATATTATTATATTTTTAAAAACACCACAATATGTGTAAAATATACATATATGTTTATTTTAAAAACCCCAAAAACACCCCACACCCACACAAAATCACAACACACACATCCACCCCCAGATGCACAAAACACACCCCACCCACACACCACCCCACACCCACACAAAACACAAAAACCACACACCCCAACACACACACACACTCCAGCCACACACACACATGCATCACACACACACATGCCAACACACACACACAACACACACTACACACCACACACTACACACACTGTGTGTGCGTGCGTGGTGTGTGTGGGTGTGTTTTGGGGTTGTGGTTTTCCATATATAATGTTTTAATATTATTTTTAAAATATTATATATATAATTTTATAAAATATATATATATTATTTTGGTATTTCTACATTATTTTTTTTTTAATTTTTATATATATATATTTTCCCTTATATATATATTTTAATATATATATATTTTAATTTTAAATATATATAATAAAAATATATTTTATATATATAATGTAATATAAATATTTGAAAAAGGGGCGTTTTCGTGACACTCTTTCCCCAAAGAAACCGTAGGCAGTTAGTGACTCGTGTCGAAGTCTTTTCACCCCGTCCCCCGGGTACTGTTTGAGGTGTAAGTTGTGATCATTCCGTTTTTTTTTTTTCCTTGCCCGTTTTCTTGTTATTTTTTTGCTTTTGCGTATTTTATTATACGTGGGAAAAATTTTTTCGTATATCAAAAAAGGGAAATAAACTTAAATCGGCCCGTAAAACCTTTTGTATAAATTTGGGCCCCCCCCACGACCCCCCTTTTCCTTGGCTCTCCTCTCGGAGATCCTAATTTCCCCCTTTAAACGCATCCAACAAACACCAAAACCACAAAACCCACACACACACACACCCACACACACACCACACCCACACAAAAAAACCCCATATATTATATATATATTTAAATATATATAATAATTTTAATATTTTTTAATATATGAATATTATATATATATATATTATATTTTATATATATATTTTTTAGGGTGTGTGTTTTGGTGTGTGTTTGTTTTGTGTTTTGTGTGAAAATTGTGTGCAATACACACACACCACAAAACCAATCCCACACAAAACACACAACACCACACACACACACAACACACACACACACACACACACACACAGGGCCACACACGCACACACCACACACTCCACACCACCAAAACCCCCCACCCACACCCACACCAAAACACCCCACAAAAACACACACACACACACACACACAACCTACATATATTATATATTATATAATATATAATTATCTATATATAAAATTAATTATAATATAAATTATTATATATTATTATTATATATAAAAATTTTATATTATTTTGTGTTGTGTGTGTGTGGGGTGTGTGTGTTTTGTGTGTGCGTGTGTGTGTGTGTGTGTGTTTTTGTGTATGTGAGGGTGTGTTTGTTTGTGTGTTTTGTGTGGGGTTTTGTGTGTGGGGTGTTTTGTGGGGTTTTTGGGTGTGTTTTGGTGTGTGTGTGTGTCTGTGGGGGTTTTGTAAATTTGTGTGCAAATACAACACCCACAAAACAATACACACCCCATACACACACATAAAACACACACATACACACCACATACACCCCACACAAAAAACCCACAATACAAAACATACATACTACATTTTATTAAAATTATATATATATTTTAAAATATTATTTTATATATATATATATATAAAACATATTATATATATTTTTATATATTATATATATATATATATATATAAAATAATATATAATATATATATAAAGAAAGCCATTCCCAAACCCAAACCAAACAAGCCCCTTTTCTCCTGAAAAGGGCCCGGGTACTAACCATCACAACCACAGGAAATGGCCCACCTCCATTTTTTTGCACTGTTTTTAAAGGGTTTCCCCAACAAACTTGGTGCTGAAAAACTTTCTTTAACCCTCCACAGTATTTTAAAATTTTGGGAAGGTTTGGGGGTTTTACTCCAATGGAAACAAAACTTACAGAAGGGCATAGTATTTTTTGGAGGAAATCTTTTGTCTGCATTCAAAAAACATTTCCATGAACAACCACTTGAGATTGAGGGAGGTCATTTAAATTTATGCTTTTAAAATCTGGACATACACCTTAGGGCTTTTTTCTCTTTTGTCTGCTACAGACCCTAGTGACATGTTTATTTTCAAGCAAACTTTGGCATAGTCTCCACCCATACTTTTTCCAAAAAAAAATTTAAAAAATTAAAAATAGGGGATCTGAACCAACCCCTCTTGGGTAAAAGGGATTTTTTGAAGAGCTCCTTACTAACGTTCGGGCTCAAAAATTTTATTTTTTTCCCAAATTTCATATACCCTGTAAATTACTGATCTGGCTGAATCTGATTTCATTTTTCCCCTCCCGGGGCAAGTAGGCTCCTTTTTGATCCTTTCCCGTATAACCCAGATCACCCCATAATTGTGCAAAAGGAAACATTTTTCCCATCCCAATAGAAATGGGAAAAAGGGTAACTGGCATGGCATTGTGATACACTTTGAAGCACCCTGAGAAACATTCTCACTGGAAACTGTTCAGACAAGCATTTGGCCCTTAAACCAATTTTACAAAGTCAGCCTACAAGAATGTATTTACAAAAACAAGACATACAAACAAAATCCAGGGTCACCATGGTTTGGGTATATTTGGGGAAATGGATCTGAAAAGATAAGGAACCCGGGAAAACCTTTTATAAGCGCCAACCCACGAAAGAAAAAAAAATTTTCATCTATGGCATCCCGAAAATAAAGCTGTCCAAAAAGGGCAATTAACCCGTTTAAAGGAATTTTCCCTTTAAAAACTCTTGGTCGCTTTTTTGGAAAGAAAACCACAGAGAGAGGCTAACTTTGATTTCGCCTTCTCTGAAAAGATAGAGTACAAAACCTCCCCGACCATCTAGTCTGCCTCTCGTGACAAACCCTAAAAAGCCCCCCTTTCGTGATCACGGGGCCCCAAGTCGGGCCAAATCAAAATGGGGTTTGATACCAGAAACCAAAAAAAGGGCCCCAATAATTAATCCCACATACTTTACGGGTGTGTTAGGCGCGGGTGCTCCACTTTTTCCCAAAACATGCCTGAGGTCATTTAAATGGCCTAATTTTTTAAAAGAGAAAAAATTTGCGGCAGTATCAAAAAAGAGAAAATTGGGACCCAAAATAACTATCCCCCAAATTTCCCTCCTTTCTTCCTTAGCAAAAAAACGATTGATTATTTTGATAAAACACCCAAACTAGTACAACACATTTTTTCCCTTTGGGGTCACATAGTCGTTTTTAGATTTAAACTTTTGCACCTAATTTTACTTCTGGTAAAAAGCTTTTGATACCGCAAGGCCCACCTTGTTATTAGCGGGATTTTTTGTGGCAAAAGGGGGTTTTGCTCGAATTTGAAGATCTTAAAATTGGGACGGCAATCCCCTATGCAATTTGGGGACTACCTCCAAAAAAGAAACGGGAATTGTCGTTAGGGTTTACACTATATTTAATTTAAATCATTCAAGCCAATGTGCCCCAAGGCGTGTAATCGGCCCAAAGTCAAAGAGTTAGCAAAAAAACGCGGGCAAAAAATTTGGCCTGTATAAACGCATCGTTTCCTCTCAAACGAAAAGGGTGCGAAAATCCTTTACAACCCCAAGCCCGCTCTTTAAATTCGCCATTTCGAAAGGGCTGCCCTTGCCCCCGACTCATTTTCCCCCTCCTAACACCGTTCAGATAACCCAGTGGCAGTGGAACGGAAGCCGGCTGTAAAAAAAACCGCAAACACATTTTCGGGCCCCACTAAACACGGAGAGACTTTTTAAACGTAGGGGGACAAGAAACCCAGAAATGTATCCCAGAATTCCGGTTTCCCCTTTCACGAGAAAGAGCTCAAATCTGCGTTTTTTCCCCTGTTGATTTTCTAGAATGGGGAACATTTTAGCCAGAAAAACTAGCCTGTTTTATCTAGACATTTTACAGCTTTTCCAGAGAGCGGGTGAATGTTTGGGAGAGTAAAAATTAATAAACTAGGCTAAGAAATTTTCCACTTAAAAGGGTTTTGGTTTGCCAAACTTCTTTTTTTCAAAAATGATTTAAAATATCTTATTAATGGTAAAAAATTTTTTAAACCTTTTAAATTTGGAAAAAAATAGCCTTATAAATTAATGAAAAAACATTTTGGGAAATTTTTGGGAAATTTTTGGGGATAAGGGGGGGAAAAAGATGAGAGGGGTGGGGGGAAGGGTTGGAGGAAAAAGGGAGAGGGGCCCCTGCAGACACAATATATATAAAATAATAAAATATATATATTTTATATATATATATAAATATATATATAAAATTATAATATATAAAATATTATACAACTATATATATCCCTATATATATTATAAAATTTTATATATATAAATTATATATATTTTAATATATATATATATTAATATTATATATATAGATAGGGGAGGGAGAGAGGGGAAAATGGAGAGAGAGAGAGAGAGGATAGGAAGAGACAGACAGACAAAAAAGGCGGGAACGACCGGGGAAAAGGGGGGGGAAAGCAGGGAGTTTGAGGGAAAGAAAGAGAAGATTTTTTGGAGAAGAGACCCGAGAGAGAGAAAAGAGGGGGGGAAAAAGGAGGGTTTGAGAAGAAAAGAGAGGTGGAGAGGAGAGAGAGAGAGTGAGAGAGAGAGATTGGGGGAGAAGAGAGGAAGAGAGAGAGGGGAGGGGAGAGAGAGAGCCTATCCTCAAAAGAAAGAGGGAGAGAGCAAAGAGAGGGGAGAGAAAAGAAAGGGGAGGAAAAGGTAAGTCGAGAGAGAGAGTTAAGGGAGAAGAAGACAGAAGGGGGAGAGAGAGGGGAGAGAGAGAGAGGGAAGAGAAAGGGAGAGAGAGGAGAGGAGAGAGGGAGGGGAGACAAAACAAAAGGCAAGACAGACAGAGAGGGAGAGAAAAAGGGAGAGGGGAGAGAGAGAGATAGAGAAAAAGGGAGAAAAGAAAGGAAGAAAGAGAGAGAGAAGAGAGAGAGAGAGAGGATAAAGTGGAGGGAGGGGGAAAGGGAGAGAGAGGGAGGGAGAGAGTTTGAGAGAGAGTAAAGAGAGGGGAAGGTGGAGAGAGAAAGAGAATAAAAGAGAGAAAAAAGAAAAGGGAGAAGAGAGAAAAGAAAAGGAGAGAGAGAGAGAGAGAGAGAGGGGGAGAGAGAAGGGAAAAAGGTAAAGGGAGAAAAGCGAGAGAGAGGGGGAAGAGAGAGACGAAAAAGGGGGAAAGGGAGGGGGAGCGAGGGGGAAGAGATAAAAAATTTCAGAAGAAGGTGTTGTTTGTATAAAAAAAAATTTATCATGAAACATTTTTAAAAAAATTATTTATCTTATAATATTTTAATATTATATATAAATTTTTATATAATTTTTATATTATATATAGGGGGAGAGAAAAGGAAGAGAGAAAAGGGGAGAGGGGAGAGAGAGAAAAGAGAAGAGAGAAAGAGAGAGAGGTGGGGAGGGAACAAGAGAATAAAAACCATATGGGGGAAAAAAGAAGAGAAAAAAAAAGAGAGGGGGCTGCTGAAAATTTTGGTGAAAATATAAAAAAAACCCATATTCCATGCTACAAATTTTAAAAAAAAAGACTTTTCCCCCCGCCGTTGGCGTCCCTTTAAAAAGGTTTAAATACTAATTAATACCAAAGGTTTAATACAAATCCCCTAGCTTTTTTAAATGCATTTAAAACTTAAGTGAATTAGATGACAAACCCTAGCTTTTTTCCTTTTTCCAAAGTTATTTGTTTCCTAATCTAAAGCTGTGTTTAAAAATTTCCCCTTTTTATTCCAAGTACTTAGATCCCACAGAAAGTTTTAAAGGGCGAACGGCGACGGGGGGGTTTTTCTCCCCGTTTTTTTCCCCCAAAATTTCGTAAATTTTTTCAGCAATACCAAATCTGTGACAAGTTCTGGGGGGGGCAACAAACCCCCCCAAAACCCCCCCGCCTTGCCCAAATTCCCTAAATCATATTTTTTTAGTTCATCGCTTCTCAGCTTTACTTATCAAATAAAAGGCTGCTCCCCTTTTTCAAAAAACAAAAACGAAAATTATCTGTAATGAAGAAATTATATAAAACCAAACCCATGGCAAAACTGCGGGGATATAAAAACTTTGGGGGGAGGGAAATATAGCACAAAACCCATTTCAAGGCGAATGTTTAAAAATTCTGTATTGATGGTTTTTAAACATCCCCGGGGAAAGGCAGCCAGCGAAGTTTCTCTTTGGTTTTTCAACTGAAATCCTCTTTTTGCTTAAAAATCCGCGCCCAAATTTTAAAAAAAAGGGCGAAACCGTGTCCCAAAAAAATGCCCCCCAAATTTTTTAAGAAAAGAAAAAAACACATAGCTCCCCCTGGGGGGTGAACCCTTTTTGAAAAACACGGGCCCAAATTAAAACCCCAAAAGTGCTAAAAATTTAGCTCTCATACTATAAAGCAAGAACTTTCTGCTCGTGTAAATTTTTTCCAGGAAACCCAGGAAAAGGGTTTTCCAAATCACCCCGCAACGGGGAATCACCCCCCCCCGCCCCGGGCAGTTTCAGGGGGGTGTTTGAAAAAAAGGGAAAAGTTTGGGTGCTATGAAATGTTTGTTGCCGGAGAAAACAACTATCCGGAAAAAAAAAGAAAAATAATTTTCAAAACCAAATTTTTTAATTCCCCAAACAAAAAAGGAAAATGTATATATGTAAAATTCGCACACAACCACCACACACACACAAAAATAATTTTTTTTTTGGGGTGTATGGTTACACGTTTGTTTACACACCCCACACCCCAACACCCCAAAAACAAATATATATATTTTATATTATAAATATTATTAAAATATATATATATTATATATCCCCTATATACCTATTTTCAACATCTATAATAAAATAAAAAAACACATATACACAACACACCCCACACACACACGCCCTGCACACCCCAAAACCGCAAAAACTCCCCACACACACACACACACACAACCCGTCGGAAGCAACTAAAGAGGGTCGGGGGAGGAGCTGTCACCGGGAAAATTAGCAGTAAAGGGGCCCTTTAAAAAGCCGAAGAGCGCACTTCGAGGGACATCACCGAAAGAAGCCATCAAAGGGAACTGCCAGCCGAAGAGATCAGTTCCAGGAGTTTAAAAGGGACCCTCCCAAAACCGAAAGGAGCTGCACCGAGGAGGAGCGTCAGAGGGAGCTATCACCAAATGGGGGGCTGCCCAGCCTAAGGAGCGGGCCCAAGAAGCTATTCCCAAACGGGAAACCATTCAGAGAAGCTAAACCCAAGGGGGGGGCGTTCTAGGAGCTGTCAGCCAAAGAGTGGGCAGTCAGAGAGCTCCCCCACACACCCCTACAATTGTCAAAGGAGCATTTGTAAAGCCCTATGAACCCTGTACTGGTTTACGGGGGAGTCATAGTATTATGACGGTTTGGACTCTTTATTATTGAATTTTTTAAAACACAGTAAAGGGGAAAACCCGAGCAAATTTTTTAGGGTAACCCTGTTGGGGGATCGGTGCCCCGGCCGACGAGCCCCCCTGAGGGGTGAAGGCTGGATTTGACTTTATCACGTCAAGTGCTGGACGGAACGGGTGGGGTCAATGGGTGTATAATCGTCATCAAACGCATCGCTGGCTTGAGGGTTCCCCAAAAGGGCCTTTAGAGCCCACGTGACAAACACCCCACGGGGGTCTTTTGGTAAAATGGCTTAAAAAAAAATCTTTCTTTGTATTCACATTTTGGCTGGGCCACTTACTCGGGGGCCTCGCCCTCAGGCCCCTTTAAGATTGGGCCTAAAGAGGTCCCTAAACCTTTGCCTTTGCCCCTGTTTGGGCACTCGTCTCATTTTTCCAATGCGTGTCCGGGGCCCCCTCGTCGTGGCTGCCCCGGCCCTTGTCGTACACTTCTTCCGGGTCTTTGGTGAAATCCTTTCGCCCTCGACGTCCACTGTCCTCGAAGATCTTGCACTTGCCCTTTCCTTGATTTTGGGAAATTCGTCTAGATTTCCTCTATTCCTTGCCCCGGGTCTAACTCGGCAGCGAACTCGCCCCACCCCCTCGCAGTTTTCTCGTCCATGTCCCGCCTGGGCCCCCAAATGGCTCGCCCACAGTCCTTGTAATCTTTTTTCGGACCTAGGGGGCGCCCGGGCGGGAAAGGTGCCTTTTTTGGCAAACGGGGGGTGCCTGGTACTTGCTGACGCTTTTCCGGAGTTTGACGGGATCTGCAGGGGGCCCCGGCGGGCATTCCCCCGGGAAACTGAAAAAAATTTAAAATATATTGATGTTTAAAAATAATCACAAACGGTTTTTTTTTGTAGAAAGCTGAAACAAAAAAATTTCTAAAAACGGAGAAACAAATTAAATATTTTAACTAATGAATGATATTCTGTTTTTTTTGACCACTTTAACCTTTATAAAACAAAATGCACAAAATATGGGGAAAAAAATGCCATGTGCGTCACTTACCCTTTTTAAACCCAAAAACCCCAAGGGCTGCCCGACCAAATTTTTTCAGGAGCCCCTGTTCGAACCAAGAGGATGAAACGCCCCCTGCTACCAGACTATAAAAAAACTTTTTGGGGAACTAATGGTACCCAACTTTACTTTCCCTCCAACACATTTAAAGGAGACACACTACTTTTTGGGTTTTAAAGTTTGGTGTGGGGGTTGCGTGTCGGGCCCAACCCCCCCCCTGAGGACTGACCTTATCACCGGCATGACCCGAACTGAAGAACTTTCACCGAGGCGGAGCTGCAAAAGGACTGTCAGCCAAAAAGGGGGGCATCTGGGGAGCTGCAGCTAAAGAGGATTTTAGAGGAGCTGAAAGCCGAGGGGAAACAGTTTCAAGGAGCTATCCCCCAAGGCGGAGCATTTTAAAAAAGGATTTGCCGCCCAAAGAGGAGTTTTTTGGAAAGGAGTTTAAAAAGCCGACTGGGAGCACCCTGGGGAGCTGAAAACCAAAGGGGTATTGTACAAGGGCTGTCCCAAAGAGGGGATTAAAGGGATTTCCCAGTCGAAGGGGAGAAAAGTCAGAGGAGCTGTCAGCAAAAGGGAGGACATTCAGAGGACGCCAGTTGAAGAGGACTGCCCATTCGAAGGGGAGCGTCAGGGAGTGCCCCCGGGGAGGAGCAGTCAGAGGCGCTGCCAGTCGAAGGGGGAGCATCAAAAGGGAGCTGCCCAGGCCGAAGGGGACCCCAGTCGGAAGGGTTTTCCCAGCCAAGGGGGCTTTCCGGGGAAGCTCCCCAGCCCAAAGGGGGAGCCATTTTGGAGGACTCCCAACCCAAAGGGGGGGCAGTCAGAGGAGCGTCAGTTTAAGAGGACATCAGAGGCTGCCACCCGAAGAGGACTGTCAGCCGGAGGAAAGTACGAGGACTCCCAGCGGGAAAGGGGGCCAAATCAGGGGAGCTCCCCATTTCGAAAGGGGTTTCCCACCCAAAAAGAGAGCATTTTCAAGGGGGCTCCCCACAGAAGGGAGCTCCCCAGCCAAATGGGACATCCGGGGAGCGGGCCAGCAGAAAAAAAGCTGTCCCCAAAAAGGGACAGCCCGAGGAGCTCCCGGCCAAAAGGGACCCTTAAAGGGAGCTTTTAGCCGAAGAGGGCATTTAGGGGCTGTAAAGCCGAAGAAGGGGCTCAAGGACTCCCACCGAAGAGGGGGCAGTCAAGGAGTTTCCGGCCGAAGAGGGCGCCCAGAGGAGCTCTTGGGCCGAAGGAGGACCAGTCAGAGGGAGCTGCCCACCCAAAAAGGGAGCAGTCAAAAAGGAGCGGGCCCACAGAAGAGACTGTCACCGAATAGGGGGCCGTCAAGGAGCGGGCCCAGCCGAAGGGAGCAGTCAGAGGAGCTGCCCAGCCAAAGGGGGAAGCTCAGGGGAGCTGCCACTAAAAGGGGGAAGCAGCCCAAGGGGAAACTCCCAGCTGAAGACCCTTTCAGGGGAGCTGCCGGGCCAAGAGGGGGCAGTCAAGGAGCGGCCCAGCCAAAGAGGACATTTCAAAAGGAGTTTGCCAGCCAAGAGGAGCAGTCAAAAGGAGCTGCCAAGCCGAAGAGGACAGCAGGGAGCCCCAGCCGAAGAGGAGCACCCGGAGGGTTTGTCACCCCAAAAGGGGGCATCAAGGACACCAAACCGAAGAGGAGCAGTCAAGGAGCGGGCCGCCAGAGGAGCTTTTCAGAGGGCCCCCAGCTGAAGAGCGCCCAGAGGAGCTGCCACCGAAAAAGAGCATCCGAGGAGTTTGTCACCAAAGGGGGCATCAAAAGGAGCTTATCAGCCGAAAAGGACCCACAGGGGAGTTTAAAAAACTGTTTGAGGGCAGTTCGAGAATTTTTCACCCCAAGAGAAGCATTCGGAGGAGCTGCCAGCCGAAGGAGCTGCCATCCGAAAGGACAGTCTGGGGGTTGCCCACCCCGAAGAGGAGAAATCCGGGGAGCTTCAGCCAAAGGGGCCAAGAGGAGGGGGCAGAGGGGGTTTGGTCTGCCGAAAAGCTCAAAAGGACTTATCAGCCAAAAAGGGGGGCATTCGGGGAACTAAAAAACGGATGAGGAGCATTTCCCCAGAAGCTCCCACCAAAGGGGGAAGCATTCGAAAAATTTTCAGCCAAAAAAAAGGCATTCAAGGAGCTGCCAGTTTAAGAGGAGCCGTCGTAGGAGCGGGCCACCGAGGGACCCGACGGGGAAAACATCCCCAAAGCAAAACACCCGAGGGGGCTATCAGTCGAAAATAGCCATTAAAGGGGCGCTACCAGCCAAAAAGCAGTCTGAGGACTGTCCCTGGTTTTAACCCAGCCCAAAAACTCCCACCACAGAGGACCTTTGGGAGGACTGCCAAAAAAGAACTGTCAAAGGGATTTTGCCAGCCGAAAAAGGGCTTTTCGAGGGCTGTCACCCAAAAGGGGAGCGTCAGGGACCTGCCAGGCAAAGAGCAGTCAGGGGGAGCGGGCCACCCAAAAGGGGGCCATTCAGGGGACTGTCCCAAGAGGGCAATCAGAGGAGTTTCCCAGCCGAAGAGGGGGAGTTCGGGGAGCTGCCCACCCAAAAGAGAGCAATCAGAGGGCTGCCACCCGAAAAGGGGGCATTTCATGAGCTACCAGTCGAAGGGGGCCCGTCAGAGGAGCTGTCGTCGAAGAGAGCATTCGAGGAGCTATATCCAAGAAGGACAGTCTGGGGACTGCCACAAAACGTAACCACCCGAGGCCTGTCAGCTAAAGAGGAGAAATTCGAAAAATCTGCCCCAAAAGATGGGGAAATTTGGGAGGAGCGAAAAATCCCTTTGGGGGAGCGCAGCTGAAGGGGAGCAGTTCGAGGAGCTGTCCCCCCCCAAGAGGGGGCCCCCGGGTCCAGGGAAAAATCCCAAGCTGAACAACATCAAAAAGGGGCTGCCAGTAAAAGAGGAGTAATTTCGGGGAGCTAAACAGACCCCATAAAAAAGACTGTCATTTAAAAGAAAACAGTCCCGGGACTTCACCCAAAAAGGGGAACATTTTCCAAGAGCTTTTAAAAAGGGCCCTGCCGCCAAATAGGGGGGAAATTAAAGGGGCTGCCACTGAAAAAGGACAGTCTAGGACAAAAAGGAATTTCCCCCGGGGGAGGATAGTTTGGGGGCCCTTGCCAGAAAAAGAAGCCCGTGGGAGGGGGCTGCCAGTTTGGAAGGGGAGCTTTTTCCGGAAGCTGACAGCTGATGAAAATATTTTAAAGGGGAACTTCACCCAAAATGGGAGCCGTCGAATGAACGGCCAGCCGAGGAGGAGAAATCCAAGGCTGTAAGCCGTGAGGACCCATTCAGGAGCTGTCAGCCGAAGAGGAGCCATTGGAGGAACTGCCAGCCAAGAGGAACGTCGTAGTGTTTTCCAGCCGAAGAGGGGGCATTTTTGGGGGACCTGTCGGGCCAAAGGGAAACTGTCAAAGGGCGTCAGTTTAAAGGAACATTTTCAGGAGCTGTCATTCAAGGGGAAACAGTTTGAGGAGCTGTCTTCAAAAGGGGAAAACTGTCGAAGGACTGTAAAACCGGGAAGGGGAACTGTCAAGGGCTGTCACTAAAGGGGGCCCTTCAAAGGGCTTTCCCTAAAGAGGAACTGTAAAAGGAGCTGTCACCCTGAAGAGGAACAGTTCAAGGAGCTGTCAGAAAAAAGGGGACCCACCGGGAGTTCCCGGGCCGAAAAACGGCAGTCCAAGGACCCGCTAGATAAAAAAAAGGGGACCTTAAAGGGGAAAAACCCTGCCACCAAAGGGGAGCACTTTTGATTGGCTGTCACCCGAAGAGGATCTTTTTAGGAGGAAATCAGCCGAAGGGGAAAACCGGGTCTGGGGAACTGTCGCCGAAGAGGAGCCTCTGGGGAGCTGTCACATAAGAAAAGGGCCCGGAGGACTTCACCAAAGAGAAACGGTCGAAGGAGATGTAAACCAAAGGGGAACCTGCTGGAGCGTTTACCCCAGGGGTAGGGGTCATGCGAGGAGGTTCACCGAAGGGGAATCGTCGGAAAAAGCTGCCACTGTGGAGAATTTGTCGGAGGGTTTGGAAAGATAAAGGGGAAACCCATTGAGGAGCGGGCCGGGCCGGGGAAAACCCGTTCGGGGAAAAGTTCAGCCGGGGGGGACCTGGGCGGGTTTGGCGCCGGGGAGGAACGTCGTAGGACTGGCAGCCGCAGGGAGCAATCCAAAGGGAATGGCCATCCAAATGGGAACCCCCGGAAAAGCGTCGCCAAAAAACTGCCCGGAAGAGCTGTCACCCAAAAAAGGAAACGTCGGAGGAGCTCCCAATAAAGAGGAGACGGCAGGGAACTCCCAAATTCAAGGACGTTCCCAAAACCCTGCCGGGTAAAGGGGGAATTCTTTTAAAAAGGAGCTGCAGCCAAAAAGGATCCGTGGAAAACGGGCCAGCCTAAGAGGTTCCTTCAAGGAGCTGTCACCCCAAAAAGGGGGTCTTTGGGAGGGGGCTGTCAGCTGAAAGGATCCCGGGGGGAGCTGTCAGCTGAAGGGGATCCTAAAAGGACGCAGCTGAAGAGACCGTCAAAGGAGCTGTCAGCCAAAAGGGGATCTTCGGGAGTTTGTCAGCTGAAGAGGTCCGTCGGAGGGCTGTCAGCCAAAAAGGATCCGTGGAAAACCCTTGCCCCCCAAAGAGGATTCGTTGGGAGCTGCCCCGGGCCGGGGGGGGGGAATCCTTCGAGGACTGTCAGCCGAAGAGGACTGTCGGAGGAGCTGTAGCTGAAGAGGATCCTTGGGAGGAGCTGTCAGCTAAAGAGGATCCGTCGGGGGAGTTTCCTGAAGGGGATCCTCAGAGGAGCTGTCAGCCAAAAGAGGATCTGTCGGGGGCTGTCGCAAAAGGGGAGTTCCGTGGGAGGGTGTCACCGAGGAGGATCCGTCAGGGGAGCTGTCACCGAAGGGGATCTGTGGGAGGAGCTTTCAGTTTGAAGAGGACCTTGGGAAAAACCCTGTCCCAAAAAGGGAAACCGTGAGAAAACCCCCGCCACCGAAGGGGACCGTTGGAGGGCTGTCCCAGGAGGACCCGCAAGGAGCTGTCAGCCGAAGGGATCTGTCGGAGGGGGCTGTAGCTGAAAGGATCCGTCTGGGGGTTTTGTCAGCATAAGAGAAGGGCCCGGAGGGGGCCTGTCAGCCAAAAAAGTATGGGGGGTCGGAGGAGATGTAAACCTAATGGGAACCATGCGGGGAGCTGCTAGCCCAAACTGGAGCCCTGCGAGGGGGGTTTCCGCCAAAAGGGAAAATCTTTCCGGAAGGTTTCCAGTTTGGGGAGAATCTGTCGGGGGAAGTTTTTGGCGATGAAGGGGAAAACCTTTGGGGGAAACTGGCAGCCAAAGGGACCCCCCTTTTCGAGGAAGTGTCAGCCGGGGAGGATCCACCCGGCGGGGCTGGCAGCCGAGGGGGAACGTCGGAGGAGCTGGAAAGCCGCAGAGGAGCAATCCAAAGGAATGGCATCCAAAATGGGGAACCGTGGGAAAGCGGGTCACCCAAAAGGAACTGTGGGAAAGAGCTGTCACAAAAAGGGGGCACGCCCGGAGGAGTTTCCCGGAACTAAGGGGGAAAAACGGCGGGGGAATTTCCGGGTCAAGAGGAGCAGCCCCAAGAAGTCCCAGGTAAAAGGGGGTTTTCTTTTAAAGGGAAGCAAGCCGAAAAGGACCCGGGAGAAGAACTCCCAGCCGAAGGGAAATCCTTCAAGGACCCTGTCAGCCGAAGGGGGATCTGTGGGAGGAGCTGTAGTTTAAAGGGGACCCGGGTTCCGGGGAGCTGTCATTTTAAAAGGGGGAATCCGTAAAGGGACTTTCACTGAAGAGGTTTCCGTGGGAGGGCTGTCGGGCCGAGAGGATCTGTCGGGGGAAGTTTGTCGCAAAGAGGATCCTTTCGGTGGAGCTGTCAGCCGAAAAGGATCCTGAGAAGAACTGCCGGCCGAAGGGGATTCTTTGGAGGACTGTCAGCCGAGGGGGAAATCCGTCAGAGGCGCTTCACCGAAGAGGATCTGTCGGGGGAAGCTGTCTCTAAAAGGGGATCCGTGGGAGGGACGGGCCCAGCTAAAGAGGACCCCGTCGGGGGGAGCTGTTCCCAGCTAAAAGGGGGAACCCCGTCAGAGGGGGCTGTCACCGAAGGGGATCTGTCGGAGGAGCTGCCCGCAAAGAGGATCCGTCGGGGGTTTGTCAGCCGGGAGGATCCGTCAGAGGGCTGCCCCACCCAAAAGGAGGATTTTCCCGGGGGAAACTGTCACCCTGAAGGGGACCGTCGGAAAAACTGTCAGCCAAAAAGGGACCCGTGAGAAAACGCCAGCCGAAGGGGAAATCCGTTGGGGAGCTGTCGGGCCCGGGGAGGATCCGTAAAGGGAGTTTGTCACCAAAAGGGGATCTGTCGGAGGAGCTGTCAGTTTGAAGAGGATCCATCGGGGAGCTGTCAGCTGAAGAGGACCCGTCAAAGGAGTGTCAACCGAAGGGGAGCTGCCCGGGGGAGCTAAAATCGTACAGGGGGGGCTGTACGAGGACTACCAGCTGAAAAACAGAAATGCAAGAGTTCCAGCCAAAGAAGGCCCCAAAGGATTTACCGGAAAAACTTTGTGTATATTATATATATTTTCTTAAAATAATATATATATATATAATATATATATTAAAATTATATATAATATATATATCTATATATAATTTTATATGGTTTATATAATTTTATAATGTAGTATTTATATATTATATATATATATAATGTATATTATATTTTATATAATATATATATATATATATATATATATATATTTTTATATAATATATATTATATTTTATATGTTGATGTATGTAGGTAGGGATGTTTTGGGGTGTGTATATATAGATTGATAGATATAGGGGTTTTATATAAAAAAAGGTTATGTATATTTTATTTACCCTGTTTTATGTTGGTGGGGTGTGTGTGTTGTGTGGGTTTTGGTTTTTATGTGTGTGTGTAATGATATATATATTTTATATTATATATATTTTAAATATATATATATTATATTATTTTTATGTTTTGGTGGGTGTGGGGTTTGGGTGTTGTGTGTGGGGTGTGGGGTGTATATATTATATTATATATTTTATATATATATATATCTATTTATTTTAAAATAATATTTTATATTTATCCCTGTATATATAAAACAATATTTTGGTTATTACTAATTATCTAATAATTCTATATCTATAGGAAATTGATGATAGATAATAGATAGTTTAAAATAGATAGATAGATAGACACACACCACACATACATTGAAAACCCGGCTATCCTTTAAATAAATTTTTGATAATTCTACATTTTTTAAATAAAACCCTTTAAACCATGTTTTGAAACAAAACGTATTTTCAAACACATATACATATGGTTTATTTCATGAGCTTTTGCCGTAACTGAATTTTTCATCTCTTCTTACCCCCACAAGACTTCCAAAGGTTGAAACTCAATTTAGGTCCATTGTTTTAAACCTTTTTAAATTTGTCTCTTTTTTTCCCAAAGACATTCCAGGGGGGGGTTTGCCCCTTTCCCCTTCCACAAGACCCTTATGCTTTTTGGGAACCCCTTAACTTTTAACCCCCATGAAAGGAGTCAAACATTTTGGATGTCTACCTTTTCTCTTAAAACTCGCCATCTACCATACTCTTGTAGGGCCCCTCATTTTTAGGCCCATAAAACACATTCCCCTTCAAAGAATCTGCAAATGAAATGCAAACAATTAAAAAAACGATCTAATAGAGAAAGGGCTGAAAGTCGGGGGGTCGGATGAAAAAAAAAAAACAATTAATAATGTTCAAAAGTAAGTTTATTTTTGAAAATGTACAAAGTGAAAAAGCAGAGGTAGTTTTGGGCAAGTTTTATTTACTAGGGGAACCCCATGCGCTCTAGTGAAAGGGAAATTAAAAATGACGTATCAGCTGGGGGTGGGTGCCTTTGGGAGACCACATTTGCATACTAAGAGGCTCCTTGGCCATTAAATTTTAAAAACCCATTGGATCTGAAAAAAGGTTACAACCAATTTTCTAAAAATGAACAAAGGGAAAGTAACAGAAATGGGCAGAGATAACATAAAGAGGCCAAAACCCAAACCCAAAGAAAATGGCGTGACGAAAAAACAAATTTTTAGAACTGGGAAAAAAAAGGCAAGACAGACAAATTTTTAAAAATTGGGGGAGGGGGGTACGTCCACAGGGGTTTTATTCACAAAAACACACACACACACACACACACACACAACCCCCCCCACCAAACAAAACACACCCACACACCAACACACCCAACACACCAAACCCCACACACACACACACAACGAAAACCCCCCACCACACACACCAAACCCCCACACCCCACACCCACCCCCCCACAAACAAACACTGACACTAAAACACACACACACACACACACCCACACACAAAACCCCACACACCCCCAAAAACACCCCTAACACACACACCCCACACACACACACACACACACAACCACACACATATATAAAATTTTATAAATATTATATATATTATATATATATATAATTTTAATAGGGGTTTTTTTTTGTTTGTTTTTTTGTGTGTTGGGGTGTTTGTTTGTTTTTTGGTTTTTTGGTTTTTGTGTTGTGTTTGGGGTGTGTGTGTTATGTGTGTGTGTGTGTTTTTTGTTGTTGTGTGTGTTTGTGTATGTGTGTTTTGGGTGTGTGTGTGTTGTTGTGGGTATATTATATATATTAATATATATATATATATATTAAAATTCCCTACCTATATATGTAACACACACACAAAACAAAAACAACCCAAAACACCCACCCCACACCCACACAAACACCCCACACACAAAACCACACACACACACAAAAAATAGCATAAAATTTTATTATATATATATAATATATTATATATATATATATAATTATTATATTAAGTATTATAAAAATACATACACATCCATACACATACCAGACAAACAAAAACACACCCCACCCAAAAACCCCACACACACACACACAAAAACACACCACCTTTCCCCCACACAAAAAAAACCACCAAAAACACACAAAAAAAACACACACTCATTTTTATAATATATATTATATAAAATATATTATATATATAATAAAATATTATATTAATATATATATATTTTATAAATTAAAAATATATATAAAATATATATATATATATACATATTACAACACAAAAACAAACCCCCCAAACAACACATCCAACACAAACCACACACAATTACCCCACACACACACACACACCCACACAAAAACTACACACCACCCACACCAACAACACACACAAAACACAACCACAAAAAAACACAAAACACCAAAACACCAACCATCCCACCCACCACCCAAAAATTTTTATATATATATATATTTTTATATTTTATATATATATATATAAAAATATATAATATATAATATATAAGGATGTATGCATATATGCCTTTATATAATTTTATATATATATATTTTATATAAAATATATTTTATATATATATATTAAAATGTTTTATATATATATATATAAAAAATATTATACAAAATACAACAAAATTTATATCATTAAAGGATTTATGTTGTATATAAAATAAAGTTTTTTAAAACAATTTTTATTTTTTATTATATATATATATATATTAAAATATATTTTTATATTAGATATTATTTTTTTTTTTTATATGTGTGTTTGTGTGTGGGTGTGTGTTGTATGTTATGTATGGGATTTATGTTTTTATATATAACACACAAACACCTTCCCCACACACACACCACAAAAACCAAAACCCCCACACACACACACACACACAAGACAACCACACACCCACACAACACACACACCCCACAAAACACCCTAATATTAAAATATGTTTATAAAATTTTTATATATATAAAATATATATATATATATATTATTAATTCATTTTAATATAAATATATTAATATATAAATTTTATATTTTAAATATATATATAATTATATATATTTTATACAATGTATCATACATATATATAACTCATTAAAATTTTATGTTAAAAATGGGAAAATAATGTTTATATACACACACCCCCACACACACCCCATAGGGGTATATAAATAATATATATTTTAAAATATATATTTTATTTTATATAATATATAATACATATATAAAATATATATATTATAAATATATATTATAAATATATTATATATATAAAGTTGTGTTTGGTGGTGTGTGGAGGGGTGGTTTTTTGTGTGTGTGTGTGTGTGTGTGTGTGTGTGTTGTGTGTGGGTGTGTGTGGGTTTTTGTGTGTGTGTTGTGTGGGGTGGGGGGGGTAAAGTATGTATGTATGGGGTGCGTGGGGTGTATTATATAAATATATAAAAAATATATAATATATTAAATATATATATTATATATCCACACACACCACATATATAAACCAAAATTGCTTTCTGCAAACACAAGCACAAGCCCACAACACACAAAAAACCCCCACACACAAACACACACACACCCACAAAACACACACAAAACAACACCCCACACACACCCACACACACAACACAAACACACACACACAACATATAAAATATATTTTAAATATATATATATATAAAATTTATTAAAATATCACATATACATACATATATACAAACACACAAACACACACCCCACCCCCACACACACACACACACAACCCACCACAAACACACACCCCACACAAACCCCAACCCACACCCACACACACCCATATAACATATTTATGATATATATATATATATTATTATTTATAATTTTAAAATATATTTTTATTTATATTTAATTATATATATATATAAAAAAGGATGTATGCCCTAAAGCCTATAAAAGGGTTTTTATATATATATAATATATAATTATAATATATATATCTATTTAATTTTATTTTTCCCTTTATATATTTTTGTAAAAATATATAAATATATACCAAAACATATATATTTCATATAGTATTATTATTTTAATAAAATATGTTTTATACATATGTAGGTATTATATTATATATTAAAAACTATATATAATAAAATATATATATTTATTTAAATAATATTTATATTGTAATATATAAATATTTATATAAATATATATTAATATAAATATATATATACATATATCCATACCCCATATAAAAAATATTGGATATTATGTAAGTATATAATATGTATTTTTACATATGTTTGTGTGTAATTATATATTTTATATATATATAAAATATTTTTTTTATTATTTTTATTATAATATATATATATTATTTTAAAATTTTATATATATGATATTTATTATTTTATTCTATATATTATCTATATATATTATCTATATATATAATTTTTATATAATATAATTTTGGGGTGTGTTTGTGGGGTGTGTGTGTGTTTGTGTGTGGGGTGTGTGTGGGTGTGTGTATGTTAAAATTATAGTTATTATTTATTTTATTAATATTTTACCTATAATATGTTTTATTTTAATATAATATATATAAAATATAAATATTATATATTAGGGTATAATTACACCCCAAAAAAATAAAACCCCAAAAACCCCACACACCACCCCAAAACACACACACACACAACCCCCACACCCACACACACACCCCAAAACCCCCCACACCAAACACACACAACACACTACACATCACACCACCACACCAAAACACCCCCACCAACACACACACCCCAACACACACACACACAAATATATATATAATATATATTATTATATAAAAATTATATATATATATATTGTATTATTATGTATAAAATTTTATATTTATATATAAAATATATATATTATATATATAAAATATATATATATAAAATATGGTTTGTGTATGTGTTTTGTGTGTATACATATATTACAACACACACACCAAAACACTACAACAAACAACACACACATATAAAATATATTATTTTATTTTTATATATTTTTATATATTTATATATATATATATATATTTATATATATATTCCAAAGTATTAAAATGATATATATATAATTTTATATTAATATATATTTTATATATATAATAAAATAGAGAGAAAAGGGGAGGGGGAGAGAGAGATAGAGAGAGAGAAGAAGAAAAAAGAAGAAAAGAAGAGAGAGAGAGAAGAAGAGGGAGAAAGTACATAACCACACCTATATATGTAAATTTTTTAATGTATAATATATTAATATATTTATATATATATATATAGTATAAAATATTAAAATTTTGTTTGTGTGGTGTTTGTGTTGTTTGTGTGTGTTTTTTTTTGTGTGTTTGTGTGTGTGTGTGTGGGGTGTGTGTGTGGGGTGTGTGTGTGTGTTTGTGTTTGTGTGTATGTGTGTGTGTATGTGTTGTGTGTGTGTGTTTTGGGGGTGTGTTTGCACATTTAAAAATGGGATACAGGTTCCAAAAAAACACAGGGAACGCGATAAAAACACATTTAAAAAATACTGGTAATCCCCGGCGCAAATGTAGAAAACAAGAAACCATAAAATCGGATCTGCATTTATATCCTGATAAAACAAATGGGGCCTGATTTTCATAAAAGGTGCCCGCCCATAAAGTGCCTGTATAAAAAACCTATAAACAAGGTTTCCCATGGGGTTTAAAAGCCGGCTGTTTTCAGATCTCTATACTATGGCTTATTTTCAAATTTCCCGATGGAGGAAAAGAATACTGTCTTTATTTTTGGGGTTTTGTTTGCAGCCTTTGTCTTTCCCCATTCTATCCTGAGTCCTTGAAAGGGTATAATCCCCTGTGCGTGGGGGGTGGTGGCACAGTTCAGAGATAATCTCTATCTTTTTTGATTCTTTCATGTTCTTCCCCAAAAATATAAGATAATATATAAAAATGATTTCATTCGTCAGTCTTTTTAGCCATATCGCTTCAACTTGGGAAAAAAATATAATTGGGGTTCGATCCAGTTTTACCCCCGTATGTTTCCCCTAAATAATATAGTTTCGGAAAATAAAAAATTTAAACTGGCGATACCTCTGTTTTCGCAAAAAGAACAACCCTTATTCCTGCCTTCCCAAACGAAAGTCCTTATACTAGGGCGACACATCAAAAAAACCTGGGAAATACACAACATAATGAAAAATCAGGGTAAATTTGCATCAGGGTAAATTTTTATACAGTTTTTTTGTAGAGAATTTAAACAACCCCCCCGAATTGGGAAAACATTTCACTAAATTCAATAGAAAAATTTTGACCCCACCCTAGTCCAAATCCATTTAAAGAATTCCCTGGTTCCCCCCAAGTAAGGGAAAAACTCCCTGCTTTTGTGGTATCAAAGGGTGTGGGGAGTGAGTAAAGGGGGAAAAGATACATACACAAAAACACCTTTGTCGAGATATATAGCCCAAAATATATATATAATTATATATATAATATACATATTTTAATATTATTTTTATATATTTGACACAAACCCCACAAAAACACACACACACACCACACCCACACACACAACACACAACCCCCACACAACATATATTATATTTTATATTATATTATATAAAATATATTATTTTAATATAATTATATATATATAGACACAAACACACAAAACAACCCACACACACACCCCAACCCCACACACCACCACCACACCCCCAACACACACCCCCCCCCCAAAAAATTTTTTATTTTATTATATATTATAATATAATATATATATATATATTATATAAATAATATAAAAATTTTGGGGTATTTTTATATATACACATCCTACATCCCCGCAGACTCCCCACCCAACACACAAACAACACACCACACACACAAACATAATACTAATAAATATATTTTATTTATTATATATATTATATATATATATATATTAAAAATATACATATATGTCCCGCTTTTGTGTGTTTTGGGGTGTGTGGGGTGTGTGTGTGTGTGCGGTTCGTGTGCGTGTGTTTTTGGGTGTTGTGGGTGTGGGGTGTGTGTGTGGGGTTTGTGTGTTTGGGGTGTGTGTGGTGTGGTGTGTGTGTGTTTTGTTTTGAAAGCTTTTGGGGGCGGGCCCATTTGTACCCAAAAAAACATATTGTGGGGCAAACCCATTTGGGTGTCCATCGGGGAAAAAAAAAAAAAAAAGGCATCTCACCCTGGAATGGGGGTACTTCGATTAGTCAAATTTCATTTTATTTTTTTTAAAAAAACTTTTGTGCTTCTCTTAATATGTGATTTGGGAAAATTTATGACTTTATAAACATTATCTTTTAAAATTTCTTTAAAAAAACCATTTTATTTTATTTTAAACAGATTAAGTACTCCCCAAAATTTTGGGGTTTGCCTTTCCATTTTTTTTCCCGCCCCCGGGTCCTTTACTTTAAATTAGTTTTTTGTCACCCAAAAAAAAACTGAGGGGTTGGGCAAAAATTCCACTGTAACCTAGGGGGAACACGGGGAAAACCTTCCCTAATAAAAACTGGGGTTTGGAAAGGGTGGGACTTGGGCCCCCCTCTCCAGCTAAAACAACCCTTTGGGGAAACCCCCCTTTTCTTCCTGTTTTAAAGGGGGCCTCTTTTTGATTCACTAAGGGCGGATGACCAAAAAAGGGTTTCCCATTTAGATCCTGATCCTGTAGGTGGGGTTTGCATCCCCCTAGCCTCTCCCTAGGGGGGTTTTACTTTCCCATGTTTTTGCTGTGGGCCCTTGGGGACGGGGTCCTTTAGGTTGAGGTGCCATACAAGAATATGCTTCGGGAGCTAGGGAACACACTTCCCTTTTTTCCCGGTTCCACAAAAATTTTTTGGCCTGATATTGGCCCCATTTGGGGCATCAACTGCCTCCTTTCAGAGGGTTAAAAGTCAGGTTCCCTGGACGCCGCTATTTTAGTTAGTGATTTTGGTAGCCTCTCACCCCCCCCTTTAGTTGTTAGAAAAACTGAGGTCTTCCCCGTTTCCTCTTGTCGGGCTCTGTGGTGGTTTGGGGGGGTGCCAAGAAAAAAACAAGCTAGACCTCCAACGCCGCTCCCCTTACCAAATTTTTTATTTGCTGATCTTAAATTTACCAGGCAGGAAAACAAATGAGGGGGAAACTAGTTCCCCTTTGGTATTTTTTCCACAGTTCCCCCATGCTATATAAAACCCCGAAAAATTAGACAAATGTTTTTCCAAATGGGCAGAGGGGTTGGAAAACCAGGTTTCCCCGGGTAAAGGGCTGGGTTTTTTTCTAAGACCCAAGTACCTGTTCTTGTAAGAAAAAAAGAGCTTAAAAATTGAGTATCGCACCAGTGACTCCTGAACAGGGGAGTTTTAAAAAGGTTCTTTCCCCGTCCCTGTACACGTAGGGGTATCACATCACCGCCCCGGTCGTGGTGCTTTTTCCGGGTTTTACAAAAACGGAGTTTCCCCTTTCAAACTTGGTGATCCTGAAGAGAGCTCCAATCGCATCCCGGGGTTTTGGGGAAAATGGGGTTCCCCCCCCCTTGTTACTTATGGCCTGAAATACTTTCCCTGCTTCAAGTGCCAAATCGTTTTCCAAAGGGCCAATGAGGTATCTGTAAACAATACACAGCAATGAGGTGGGCCCCAAAAAACCCTAAGGGAAAAACCAAAAAGGGGCACAGCAGCCAAAAGCCCCCAAAAGTGCAAAGAGCTTATACCTGGGAAACCCTTTTGGGCCCGCTCTGCCAGGAAAAGGGGGGCCCCCATGACACGGGGGTTTTGAAAAACCCACCAACTTTGTTCCTACTCCCTCGGCCAAACCCCTATCCCTTTTGGGGCTACTGGATGCCAAAAGTGGCTCTATAGAGAGAACAATTGGGCTGTCCCAAAAAGTCTGCCATAACGATCATTTTGGCACCGTCACAAAACCCGTTTTAGGTTTGGGGGAACCGTCCCCCCTCCACTTTTTCCCTAGGGTTTTAAGGTACAAGGGCCGGGCCCAATGAAAATTTAACCCCGAGCCTTAAAATCAAATTGCATTCGCAGATGAGAACTTGGGTGTGCTTTAAACCCAACCCAGTAATTTCCATCACATCCCACACATCACTCCTAAAAACTTGGGCCAGGGAAACACACCCACACCAAAACACACACACACAACAAAACCACCACACACACCCCAAAAACAAAACCCCCACCCCCCACAACCCCAAAACCCACACCCCCACACACATATATAAAAATATAAATATATATATATATATATATATATTATAAAATATTTTATAACCCCACACACACACCACATGTATTTTTGTTTTTATGTATAAACACACACACCCCAAAATTTTATATATAATTTTATATAAAATATATATATATATATAATATATAAAAGGTTTTTATATTATATATAAAAAACAAAAACAAAAATATATACGTGTTTTTTGTATTGACATTCGGCAGCCCCACAGACCCTTCCTTTAAAAATTGACTTTGGGCTAGGAATCACCGCACCCCACACACACACCCACACAACCCCACACCCCACACAACAACACAAAAAACACACACAGCATATATATATATTTTAATATATTTTATAAATATATATATATATATAATATATATATATATATATATTATATAATATATATAAGGGCACAAAAACCCCACACACACAAAACACACACATATATATATATATAATTTTATATAATTAGATATAAAATATATATATATATTTTTAAATATATATATATTAATAATATTTATAATATATGGGGTGTGTGTGTGTGTTTTGTGTGTGTGTGTGTGTGTGGGTGTGTTTGGGGGTTTGTGTGTGTGTGTGTGGTGTTTGTGTGGGTGTGTGTGTGTGTTTTGGGGTGTGTGTGTGTACCCCCTTATTATTATATATTATATATATTATATATAATTTTTATTATATATATATACTAATTTATATATTATATATTTTTATATTTTATTTTATTATAATTAAAATTTTTACGTATATTTTGTTGTATGTATTCATAGTCATGTATTCTTTTTCAAATACCCTTTTTTTTTAATTTTCTATTGGTCCAAAATTTTTGGGAAAATTTTGTAAAAAGCTTTTAGGGAAATGTAAAAAATTGTTTTTTAGCATTTTCCTAATAACCGAAAAGTTTTTATACTGCATTCTCATGTTTTTTTAAACAAATTTTTTTTGTCTGTTTTTAAATTTTTTTCCCTACCTCGCTAAATTTTTACATTTTCCCGTATAAACGATATTTCCTTGCATTTTTTGGCTGGTTTAAAAAACATCATCATGCTCTAAGAATGTTTTTCATTTCAAAATTGAAGGTTTAACAAAGCGACTAAAATTAATTCCAAAAATTAACAAAAAATAAAAAATGTTTTTCATCCGCATGCCGGGTTAAAAAATAAAATATATATTTATATATATATTTTAATATGTAGTTTAATATAATATATATATATCAAAATATGATACTATATGTTTATATCTTCTATCTATCTATCTATATAGGGGCGCGGCGCGGGGCCCCGCGCGTGGGGGTGTGTGTGTGTGTTTGTTTTGTGTGTATGTACTTTCATATTTTATTAAAAAATATATATTATATAATATATAAAAATAGAAAATATTTTACATAACTTTATACACATACAAACAAACACACCCAACCCCGCGCGCGCCCGGGGTATGTTTTGGGTGTGGTTTGTGTGTTTGTGTGTGTGTGGGTGGTGTGTGGGTGTGGTGTGTTGTGTGTGTGTGTTGTGTGTGTTTGTATTTCGTATGTGTATGTGGGTTCCCTTTTTAAAAATTTAAACATTATATTAAAATACCTCCATACATACCTACATACATACCCATATTTTATTAATTATATATTATATATATATATATATAATATATATATTTTTATATGGGGTTTGTATGTGTGTGTGTGTGTTTTGGGGTGTTTTTTGGGGTTTGTGTGTGTGTGTTGTGGGTGTGTGTGTGTGTGTGGGTTGTGGTTTTGTGCGTGTATATGTTTTGTGTGTGCGTGTATATGTTTGTGGGGTGTTTGTGTGTGTGGGTGTGTTTTGGGTGTGTGTGTGTGTGTGTGTGTGTGTGTGGTGTGTGTGTGTGTGTGTGGGAATTCATATTCATATATATATTGTACCCAGGTATGTTTACATTTTTTCAGCAGCTGGGGAAAATTTTTATTTTTTTCGTTTTTCACTGTAACCTGGGGATCGAAGAGGCCTGTATGGTATAAAAACTACTTTTTTTGTCACAATCCCGAGAACCACTGGGGCCAAAACTGGTCCGCATCAAGGCCCTAAGGCTACCTTCCCAAAAAAATTTTTGTGCGAGTGGTTGTTGGCCCTTTAAGGGATTCGGCTCTTCCTATGTCGATTTTGGGAGATAAAGAGATCGCTAAACCCCCGCTAATGTATAACTTGAAACAGAAAGCTCTTACGCTGAGCATAAAGTATTTTTTAAGAAAATGAAGCAAATTCGAAAGGGGGGCCTCCCGTGCCCCTCCAAAAACCCTACCTTTTTGGAATCAAAAACCGGGGGGGGGGGGGGCTGAATTCTGACTGTTCCCGCAAAGCGGGAAAGTTCCCAAAATTTGTTGAAAAATTCTTTATCTATAATCTAAAAATGTAATGTTATTTAAAGGGTATATCACCCGCATGGGACGGGATTTTTATAATCGATGTATTAATCAACGGTTTGGGGGGCTACCGAATAAAACCCAAGCAAGTTGGGTACGCAAAGGAAACAGTCCCCCCCACCCCCCACTGACAATCATAATCTTTTTTTCGGGGGCCACATATGCCCTACATGTAAATTTTAAACATACAAAAACAAAAAACATATATTTATATTAATTTTATATATATATAAGGGTAGATGATAGATAGATAGATAAAATATAATAGGTAGGTGCGTAATAATTTAAACATTAATTTGACAGAAAATTGGGTTAAAAAATATATTTAGTATAAATGAAAAAAATATTTTATACTGTACATTAGTTTTATGTATACCCACACGCGCGTTTTGGTGTGTTTTGGTTTGGTTTTTGGTGGGGTTTTGTTTGTGGTGTGTTTTTGTGTGTTGTGTGTGTGTTGTGTGTTTTGTTTGTGTGGGGTGTTTGGGGGTGTGGTTTTGTGTGTGTGTGTTTGTGTGGTGTAAGGGGCACTCATAAAATATTATATATTATATAAAATTTTAAAATATATATATATTATATATATATATAAACATACCCATATTAAATTTTTTTTATTTATTTATATATTATATATATATATATAATATATATAAAATATTTTTAAAATATAATAAATTTTATATATACATACATATATATATAAAATAAATATAAATTTTTATATATATATATATATATATATAATAATATTATTATTATATATATATTTTATATATTATATAAGTGTGTGTGTGTGTGTGTGTTGTGGTGTGTGTGTGTGGTGGGTGTTGTGTTGTGGTGTTGTGGGGGGGTGGGTGTGGTGTGTATGTGTGTGTGGTGTGGGGTTTTGTGTGTGTTGTGTGTGTGTGTGTGGTGGTGTGTGTGTTTTGTGTGTTTTTGTTTTGTGTGGGTGGGGGGGGTGTGTGGTGGTGGGGGTGTGGTGTGTGGGGGTATGCATTTTATATGTTTACCATATATTTTATATTTGTTGTGTATATATATATATATAAATAAATATATATATTATATATATATATATTTTATATAAGTATATATAATATATAATTATATAAGTAAGTTATATATATATAATTATATATTATATATAATTCATACAAATATATAAATATATATATATTTATTATATAAAATATATCATGGGAAATACATAGTTTTTATAGGGAATGGAAATGACCGCCCGATAAGAGCGAAGGATAAATTTGAAAAAAAAATAGGCGAGGGATAAATAGATTTAAAAGTATTAGATAAATAGACGATGCTGTAAGACGGGGATTGGAAAAAAAAGATATGCAAGGAAAGAAAATAATCACCAGTTTAAAGAACCTTCTGAAAGTTTGACAAAAACATTAGGGTGCGAAAGAAAACTCGGAAAAAAATGTCCTGAGCATTGAAAAGCTTTTTCCCCTTTTTTGAGGCACAACAGAGGGTTTCTTTAGGCGAATCGGGGACAGGCTATGAGTGTTTTACTCTAACTGCTTGTCAGAGCGGGGTGAGCACAACCGGGAGGGGGTCATCACGAGCCCGTTTTTCGGCCTGTTGTATTTGGGAAACCCCGTAGTAGTTTAAATTTTTAGAAGACCCTTTTCACTACTTTTAGGATTTTTGTCCAAGGGTTTGAAACCGCAGGCAGGGAAAGGGGGAAAACGGAGGGGGAAAACCCTCGGGGGCTTTTGCATTCCCCCGGGGCCCCCCAAATCAAAACACTTTGAGTCAGTGGCAGGGAAACCTCTTGTCCCCGGGGCCCCCGCACCCCCTTTAGGGGGGGTGGCTCGAGGGCGAGGGGGGAGGGGAGGGCGAGTTCCTCCATGCCGGCAGGGGCGTTCCTGCGCTCCCGCGCGCAGGCAAAACTTTTCTGGGACGGACCCATGCGAAGGAGAACCCCCCTTTTTTCGTTTTATTTTGCCGCTAAAAAAAAGCCCCCGCTGGGCCGGGGCCCCTGTTTTCCCCAAACCCCAGACACCCCGGGGTACCCGAAATGATTTTAAAAACCCAATCTGCATTATGAGGAAGGGCGAGGGCAAAAAAATTGGTTTAAAAATGAAACTAGACATCTTTAAAAAACCCCTTTTGTTTGGAGATGCATCGCTTTTGGGGAGACGAGGGTTCCGTGGATGTTCACACGCCGCAGGTGGAGGAGGGGGAGGAGGGAGCGGGCCCCCGAGGGAAGAACCCCGCCTTTCCCCCCAGTGGAAATCCCCAAGGGTTTTAGGGGGAGCTGTATGGAGGGGGTTTGGCCGGTGGAGGCTCAGTAAACGGCAGGTGGGTGTTCTCCCCCCCGAGGGCAGGTGGACCATCCCACCCCTGTGGTTTGTCTTTTCCCGCGATTTGCCCCGGCTCTGTGGGGGCCTTTCTTCAGGTGGATCGTCCCCGTTTATCACTCTCGCTCCGGGCAATGGAAATGCAAAGTGGATAAAGTGGCTATACTGAGTCGAGCGGGGGCCCCCTAGTGTGGGGATGCTCCCACTGAAAATGGAAAGGTTGGAGGAATTTTGTTATAAGAGCAAATGTGTTTTTTGGGGAAAGGGGGGAACAAAAATTAAGCATAAATATACCTTGGGAAAAACCCGTAAAAATGGCAATGAAAACTATTGGGTAAAAGCATCCAAAAATTTCAAAGGGAAATGATACCCTTTGCTGAAAGATTTCGTGTGGGTGGGGGCCCGGACAAAAATTAAAGTGTTTTTTTTTTTCCCCGGACAATTAAAAGGGCCCTAAACTGTTTTTACAGGCCCTTTAACCCAAAGGAAAGACTGTATTTGTCATTTCTGAGCGACATGCAAAGGTTTTAAAGGCTGCAAGTTCGTTTGTGTTTTATTTTATGAAAATTTATTAATATTAAAATTTTTTATATTTTAAATTTTTTTTATTGGGCCAGCCAGTCTTGTCCCGCCTATTTCCCGATACTTTCCATTCCCCCCCCCTTTCGGGACTGTCAAAACCCAATGTTGAAAGCCCATTTGGGGGAAAATAGTTCTTTTTTTTTATTATGTTTACTTTACAGAAAAGCATTTGTAACCAATTTATTTTGTGTGTTGGTGGGAGTGAAAAAGTTTCCCCAAAAAACCCAACATTTTCATGATTTGGGTTGGGTGCAGGGGGATTGGGTTCCCCGAAATGTGACTGACTATGGGGTGTGGGAAAAAAGGGGTCAGTGATGTGAGCGGGGTTCGTGGGTGCAGTGTTTACTTGCACTTGATTTTTCTCCCCAAGGAAAGTGACTGCATGATTTGTTTGGGGCCCAAGAACTAAAAAAAAGCTGTGCTGAAGCTGTTACTGGGTGTGTGGAGTGACCCGCCTTTCCCTGCCCGGCTGTTTTTTTTTTTTGAATAAATCCTGTGGACTGCAAAAAAACTCTGGGGGGCTACCTACCCGTCAAATTTAATCCCCACCTCCCCCCCGAATATTTATCAGAGGGTGCTCACTGAACCCCGTAGGGGCAGAAGTTAAAGGAGTGCATCATCCTGACACATTGTAAGCTGTGTGAGGCACTCGGTACTGAGAACCTGTCTGTGTGCATGACCCGAACCACACAAGGCATCAGAAGGAGGAGGTTTATGTGATATTACCATGTGTCCCAACCTACTGAAAAAAAGAAAAATTGGTTGAAAAAAAAATTAGACGTGGCTAATTAACAGTGTATTTAGAGAATAAATTGCCTTACAGAAGTGAAATTTCATGATTTAAAAGCTTTCTTAATATTCAGTTATTGAAGGCATGGAGTGTATATTTGGTATAGAAATGTGCAAAAATATTTATATAATCTTTCTTGATGTGGTACAAAAATCATGATATATACCTATTCATGTTTCAGTATTTGCATTAATGAAATCATGTAATATTTTTTCATTCATTGATTACGTTAATCAGGTAGCTGTCCCATTCTGCAGCTGATTTTCATTTTGCAATTATATTCATAGCTAGAGATATCTGGTATTTTATCATCATTATTACTTCCCATTTCCATTTCCATTATTTTCCATTATTCTTATTTTTTCCTAGTATTTGTGTTAATATTAATTTCCTTGTCATTATTGCCACTATCATTTTTATTTTTGTTATTTATATTACCATTATTTTCATCATCATAATGTTTATTGTCATCATTATTTTTATCATTACATAATATTTGTAATAGTTGTTTTTATAATTTTAATTGTTTTATCATTCTGGTAATTTTTATCATTTATGTCATTATTATATATGGTTATGTCATATTTGTTAGTGTCATCAATTGTCATTGTTTTCTTTATAATTATTAAGATTTGTGAAAATATAATTGTTAATAGTAGTGATAATGTTGATACTAGCATTGTTGTTATTATTATTGTCATTGTTATTGTTGTCGTTATCGATATTAGTCTATTAGTAATAATAATAATAATTGATATTGTTATTAGTATTGTTGATTTTGTTCTTGTTTTGTCGTTATTGTTATTATTATTATTATTATTATTATTATTATTATTATTATTATTATTATTATTATTGTCATCATCATCATCATCACCACTGTTTTTGTTATTGTTATTGTTAATATTATTGCTTTCGTTTTATTGTTGTTGTGCTTGTTATTGTTATATTTATTATTATTATGATGATGATGATCATCATCATTATTATTACTATTATTACTATTACTGTTATTGTTGTTATTATTATTATCATTATTATTATTATTATTATTATTGTTGTTGTTATTGTTATCACTATTGTTATCATATTTATCATCATAGGAATGGCTGTTGTAGTTGTATTTGTTATTGTTTATGTTATTTTTGTTATAATTATAATTATTTTATTTATTATGAATGTAATTATTTGTATTATCATAACATTTCTTTTTATTAGCATTATTTTTGTCATCATGATTATCATATTTATTATTATTTTCATTGTTATCTTTGTTGTTATTATCTATATTATAATATTTAAAAAAAATATCTTGTATATAATTTTTCTTCATATATTTGTGTATTAATGATTATATATATATATATATATATATATATATATATATATATATATATATATATATATATATATATATATATATATAATTATATTATGTATCTTCTTTTAGTGTTATATTTACTGATATTGTTTTTATTGTTGGTAATATTATTATAGTTATTATTATTGTTGTTCATTATCATTATCATTGTTATTAGTATTGTAAATTTTATTAGTTGTTATTGTTATCATTAGTTTTATTATTGTTGTCATTGTTTTTGTCTTCATTGTTATTATTGTGACTGTTACTGTTTTTATTGACATTGTTAATATCATAATTGTTGTTGTTATTATATTTTTTTATATTTAACTTATATTTTTAAAGATTACATTACTTTATTATTTAGATTATAATTGCTCGTATTATAACTATTGCTATTACTATTATCATCATCATCATCATCATTGTCATTGTTATTATTATTATTATTATTATCATCATTGTCATAATCATTGTTGGTGTCATTCCTCTTCCCATTATTATTATTATTATTTATTATTATTGTTATTATTATTAACCCCGACACTGCAGATGATGTAAACATCGCCTCACGAAAAAATTTGACTTGACGGTTTTGGTGATGTAAACACGCTGTCACAAGAAAAATTGGCCGAGGGCTGGGTGATGGGAATGTCTCACCACGAGTGCACAAAGCTATTGGAAGGCTGTTAAATTCAGAGGGCATTTAGGAAGGGGCTTTTGCATTATTTCCATTGATAAACAAATGTGGAATGAACCATCTGAGAGCCATAGCTGGAAGAGTACTGGTGTAACAGCCCAAAATACAAAGGTTTACTTTAGGCTTGTCTGTTTTATAACTTGGGTATAAGGTAGTTTAGGCCAGTTTACTCTCCTGGGTATAAAATATTACCTTATGGCCAGAAGATAATGGCTGGTGTTAATGCCGATCACACATGATCTCTCAAATGCAGGCATTCGATTATGCACTGAAATTTACAGGCCACTGTATTATACTCAGACTTGGAATATTTATTCATGGGCCTAACTTGTGATAACACTGTCATTAATAATTTTGTACAGGCTAAAATGTTTAAAAGATTTTTGACACACATCCACATACCAGACACATACACCTTACACATACACATACCACACCATACACACACATACACACCACACGTGTATGCATGTATATGTGTGTGGGGTGTGTGTGTTGTTTAGATTTATATAATGTATATTATATATTTATATATGTATATATATGTGTATGTATATAGATATAGTGTATGTATATATTATATATTATATATAGATATATGCTATATATATATAATATATTATATATAGATGTGTCGTGTGTTGTGTGTGTGTGTGGTGTGTGTGTGTGTGTGGGGGTGTGTGTGTATTATATATATATATCTATATATATATTATATAATAGATAGATATATTATATATATATAATATATTATATATATATTATAGATAGATATATATAGAATTATATATATATATATATAGATCTATATATAGAATATAGTATATACATATATATATATATATTATATAATATCTGTTATATAGTATAATAAATTTATATATATATATAAATATATATATATATCTATATATATATATTATATATATATTATATAGATATATGGTATATATATATAGTTAGAGATATATTGTTCTAATATTAGGTTATAAGATATCTATACTATCAGTATTATATATATAAGATAGGGTAATACAGATATATATAATTATATATATATATAAATTATATAATATATAATTATATAGATAAGTCTATAGAGTATAATATATATATAATATATATATAATATATATATAATCTAAGATAAGATTATTATATAAGAATATATACCTAGATAGAGTATTATAATAATATGATATATATATCTATATAGAACATATATATATAATATCTTTACATGTGTATATCAACGTATACGCACATATGTATACATGCTGTAGCATATACGTATAACATACAGACACATATATATATATATATATATAGTATATATAATATCTAATAAGTATATATATCATATATAATATATATATATATATAATATATATATATATATATATATTATATATAATTCTATAATGTACCTATATAAATACTATATCTACCCGAGAACAGATATGGAGATAGCATGTGGAGTATATATACTACACGTGTATTATATACGATATGTATAGTATATATACAAGTGTGTATATATATAACGTTATATACATACATACACTAGATATATATATATATATCATATATATATATATAATATATATATAGTATAGATATATATCTATAGATAGATGATATATATACAATTATATATATAATATATCGTATAGATATAGATAGCTAGATAGTATATATATATAATAGATATATCATATATATATTCATATTATAAATATAGTATGAATGTATATATATACATATATGGGTGTGTGTGTGTGTTAATATATATAGAGATATAATCTTATATATATATAGAGATATATATATATCATATTAATATATATATATATATATATATATATATATGTTTATATTTTTATGTATGTATGTATACATGAACACATTTAGGAATAACAATATGAACAAAAAGAAAATGAGTCTTAATCTAAGAAATATTGTTCTATGGATGTTTTACTATTCTTCATAGTTGCGTATCAATGAACGCATTACTTTTGTGCCCATTTTTGGTGTTGAGGCTTTCTCTAAACAGAGGTTTGTTTTTTGTTTCAGATGGAAGGCACATAGGCTGAGATGATGAGAAAGACAGTTAAATCTCGGTCTACTGAGAGCTCTGCTGCTGCCGAGCGTTTAGCCGACTATAAAGGAGATGTAAGTACTAGATTTGGGTAAAATTTTGGAGATTCATGTGTATTAATGGTAGATTTCACACTTGTTAGTCATATCTCGTCTCAGAAACCACTTATCTTTTAAACAAGTATACCACAGACTATGTGATCTGATACGGCATAATATCAACAAAAGGCCATTACATGACAAATCCTGACAAATTGTTTCATATCATTGTTATTGTTTATAGCTGGAAATTTTTGCTTACTAAAAATTGTACATTTGAATTGTAGTATATATTGTAACTTCAATTGATATATATGAATTCCTCGGTGCTTATTGATGTAGTGGCTCTGTTCACAGTCTCAGTCCTTTTCACTTTGTCATTTGGCATCGCCATTTCTGCATGGTGGTCCTACTAGTAGATAAAATTGGATCTACCCTAACTCTTCTTGCATAGGACCAGTTGCAACAGGACCTATTATTAGTTTTTGTAAAAATAAGTAGCTCTTTTCTTATTTCTGCAGAAGTTAATTACCATCTCTTTGAATTTAATTCTTGAAAAATAGGTGATTACATGACTACTATGGATATCAGGAAATTAATACAGATTGTAGGCACTCATCATGTCCTCATACCAAGAGGACTTAAGTAGTTTTCCTGTATTAAAAATAACAGAGATATTTCTGTATCCATTATCATTTAAGAAAAAATACTATTCCACCTATTCTGTCTGCCTTAATCCTCACTTGCTATAAGTAATTCAGTAAGAATTACATGATACGGATTGGGAGGCTTCTGGTCCAAGTATTAGAAAAAAATGATATTATGTTAAAAAAAAAAAGCAAGATAAATGGTGTGCAGTTGAATATTCTTAATATGAAGTGTTTTTACACAATCAGAATAACAAGTCAGTGTCCCCCATACCATCTCTCTCAGCCTTCTCGCACTACTATATACAAACTACTAATCACAATAGCGTATGTTCTCCAAAACATAACTACTTGTTTGCTTATACTATACACGACTGGCAAGCTACAAGCGGTAACAGATACCTTTGGCAACTAGCAGCAGTGTTATGCTGAGCTGAATGAATACCCCAACTCAGAAGTGAATGAATGTGCTTTGTTCAGAGGCATTTCTCTTATCTACAAATTTTTTAATGCACTTTTCCAACCTGGGTAGACTTGGAAAGCTATATTAAACAATCTGAAGAAGAACGTTTGAAAGGCTACCACAATGAGAACTCAAAAAAAATTGCAGTAGAAAAACATACTTATGTATGGCTTATGTGTAATGCAAATATAGACAATTAGAATCATACAGGATTTATATGAAGATAAAGGAACAAATCTTTGAGATTTATATCTCAAATTTGTTCTCAACAAATAAATTGAAATACGTGCGACAAAAAATGAAGGGAAATTGAAAAACTGTGTTTAAATAACAAATAAATTCAAAAAAGCTGTTGAATATAAATGCAAAGGCATTCGTAATCCAGTGTGCGAACCTTTTCTATTATGGGACCCTGACCAATATATAATAAGCTCCAGGCCCGGTCATTGCCTGTACTTTTTCAGATGCAGTATTACTAGTTGGGAATATGTAATGAATCAGGATAGAACAAAGACTTTTAATTTATGAGGATAATGAGAGGATGAATATCTGTTGGTGCTGTCTTAAGGGGACAACAAGACCTCTTCCACAACTGATGATTTCAAAGAAGTCGTTCGATCGTGTATGGCATTGCTGACTGTGGCAAGTAATGAGAAGATAAAACATTGACGCAGACGATGATGATGCAGTTAGTGCAGATCCTAAACACTGTAGCTGGTCAGTCTTTCAGAAACTTCTTAGGTGCAGGTGTGCAGGGATGCGTTCTCTCTCAATTTTATTCAACATCTTCATGAAAAATTGTTATGCAGCATTGCAGAGGAATCATCCATCATTTGGTGAATGGACATCATCTATGCAACTCAGGACCTGCTGATGATATTTATCTTAGAGCATGAAGGAGAACTGGGAAGACATCAATCAAAGACGGAAAGAAGCAGCAAAAACTTTTGGCAAACAGAAATCAGTATGGAGAAAGCAAGATGCTAGTCAAAAGAACATGTGCACATTCAACAATACATATCTGTGGTACAAAACTAGAAGCAGTGACCGTCAAATATCTATTTTTTTTTTTTGGACAATCGTAACAAAAGAAAGAACTTCTGTCAAAGAGATCAAAAGAAGCATTAGCCAGCATCTCACAATGGTCAGACTGAACACATCTGAAGAAGATAGTGTTTCCATCAATTGAAGCATTACAAGCACGTTAGTTTCAATACTTTTTGGGTGCGGGGACCCTCGACCTTTTAATGCTTGAAAATGAAAGACAAATTCAAGCTTCAAGATGAAGAGCTAGCGAAGCTACTGGGTATCCACTACACCAAAGAACCAGATGAGCAAAGTGATCTGCAGCTAATAAGAACACGGGCTAGGGAACAAGAAAACCCTCGGCCAACACTTTGTCAAAACTATCCTATAGGGAATGTAAGAAGCAAAAGGAGAAGAGGACGACAGTGCAAGCCTGGGTCAACAAATAAGAGAGGAATGGCCTTTACCTTAACACCTTGGTAATGACGACTAAAGATTGTACAAAGTGGAGCTGTTCAACGCAAGAACCAGCGTGACACCTTACAACATCAGTCAGGGACGGAACTGAAACTTAACTGATAAGCGAGACAAATTGAGTTAATTCAAAGTCATACTTTCATATGTACTCAGGCCCCCTCGAAAGTATACCATAGCCGTTGGGAGAAAATACCCTTTGGTTGGGAACTCTGATATAAACATACAAAAAATTCATAGAATGAAATGGGGGGGAGGGGAATATATTATAATATAATATTATATACTATATAGAGAGAATATATATATAAATATAAGATATATATATATATAAATATATATATATATATTATATAATATATATATATTAGATATATATATTAATATATATATAATGATATTATATATATATATATAATATATATTATATATATAATTCACCCTCTCCCCCAAATGTCATTTCTAATGAATTCTTTGTAATGTTTATAAGAGTACCACCCAAAGGGATTTCCCCGAAGGGCAGGGGTACTTTCTAGGGCCATGGGAGTAAGAGAAAGTATGATTTGAATAAACTCAATTTTGTCTCGCTTACAGTTAAGTTCAGTTCAGTCCTTGACTATGTTGTAAGGGTCGTGTCACGCTGGTTCTTGCTGTTGAAACATCTCCCACTTTGTACAATCAATCTATATAATATTTAATATATAGAGAGATAGTAGAGTAGAGCTAATAGAGATAGAATATAATTAGAGGAGAGTATATAGATATAGATAGATATATAGTTAGAGAGAGAGATATTAGTATAGAGATATAGAGTGAGTTAGTAGTGATATATAATAAATTATATATACTATATATAGATACTTGAATAGATAGAGAGGATAGATATTAGAGTAGAGTAAGAGAGATCTATTATATATAAGATTATATATATATTGTATTAGTATGATATATATAGAAATATAGTAGATATATATCTATAGTATATATATATATGATGATATATATATTATTATATAGAAATTGATATATATAGATATATAGAATATAGAACATACATATTATATTAAGAATATATTGTATATATATGGAATATATGAGATATAGGTATAGAAGTGATAGAGTATTTCTATATATATATGTGTATATATATAGAGATATTATTTTATAATGTGGTATAAGATTATAACATTTAATATATGTGATATATATAATATATATGTATATGTTGTAAAAATATAGAAATTTTATTTACTATATATATATATATATAAAATATATATAGTATATATAATATATATATATAATATATATAGAGAGAGAGAGACGAAGATGAGAGAGAGTGGGAGTGCGAGAGAGAGAGAGTGAGAGAGAGCGAGAAGAGAGTAGAGAGGAGGAAGAGGTAATACAGCATAGGGTTAACACACACACACACATTGTATATATATATATTATTATAATATCATATACTATATATAATATATATATATATTATATCTAATAAGATATACTGTAATAAATATTATATATAAGGGTATATAATATTATATATATATATATAATATAGTATATATATATTATATAATATAAAGGATATATGATATAACATATATATATATAGATCTATATATAATATAATAATATATAATATATATATATAATACTAGATATATATATATTTATATCTAATATCTATATATCATAATATATCATACATTACTATAATATATATACCTATCTATATACATATAATCTCTTAATACACACACACACCACACAACACACACACACACACCCCACACACACACACACACACATACACACTCCACACACACACACACACACAAACCACACACACACACACACACACACACCACACAAACACACACACACACACACCCACACACACCACCACACATATGTTATATGTATATAGGTATATATGTAATATGTATACTGTAATATATGTATAATATGGTATATATATTATATAATCTATATATATATTATATATATAATATACGCTATATGTATTATGTATATATATAAGTATATATATGTATAGTCAACATATAATTAGAGAAGACAGCAAGAGAATACCTGACAATTGAGGGTAAACAATGCCTGACTGGCCAATTACATGAAACCTCATACTCGCCTTCCCTCTCCCTCTTTGGCCCTAGCCTGACCCCTTTCACACCCACACATTGTCCTCTCCCTCTAAACCACCACAATTGCCTAGACTTTATCAACACAGTGATAAATATTCATAGAAATAGGAAGAAAACATCAGTTTGGCTAAATGCCACACACCCAGCTTGTGGTACATTACCAAGCCTATCATATATGGTTAAGTAGTCTACTGTAAATACTAAATACTGGGTAACCTTTGTTTAAGATACCAGCTCACTTGTTTAGAGGTGACTGCTGCTCCTGGAGAAGCCCTTTACTGTTGATCTCATACACAAGAGAAATCTGCTGTTAGTTGGCTGGGAGGTTTAATCGATTAGAGATGAATATACACATTCATATTTTCCACTATATGTGGATAATATTTCACGAAATGAATATAGTTTCTTTTTTTACCAATACCCTCTCTTCTAAACTCCTTTATGATGTATGATTAGAAAATGATAAGAGTTCAACTTGGGGTAACAGCCAAAATAGTAAACATTGAGTTTCATTAGAAATTAAGTAATTACTATATATATATTATATATATATATATATATATATATATTATATATATGTATATATATATATATAGATATATTATAATATATAGATTAATATATATATATATATATATTTTTTTTTTTTTTTTTTTTTTTTTTTAATTTTTTTTTTTTTTTTTTAAGAGATGATAGATTTGTTACATTCAGGAACTGGTGTGAGGACACGATGTGTCAGAACTCATTTGTTAGCAGGCATGAAACTGTATGAACGAATGGTCTGTTTGCTAAACTGTGTGTACAGTAGAAAAAGGTTTTCTTTTGTGCCACTTGTGGAAAACAGATTGTACCCATTTCGCTGAAAAGTCACTGCAAACTGCTAATAATATGTAAAAGAAAAAAGATTTTAGAACAGTAAGTATGAAAAATAAAAAATCTATTAGAAGAAAGAAAATTTTACGGGCAGTATAAGATTTTAAAAGAAAAAAAAAGAAGTTAGAAGCTGTTATCTGGCAAGAACACATGATTTTGTCGCGGAAGGTGACGTGTTCAGCACGTTATGATTTTTTTTAATCTTTCTGTGATTCATATCATTATCTGATGTTTATATATACATTCCACCCTCTGCTATGCTTCAGTTGTTACACACCTGCACGCTATTACAGAAATTCGTAACTTGGATGGAAATAAATTTGGTGGGTTCTAGGCAGATGATCTGCCCATTTATTTTGTTAAGACTAGGATCTAATTGATAATGCATGTGTCAGCAAGATACAAAACACAATATAGTCAGACATGCGGCTGAAGATTCACCTGCAATGTGACCTTGTTACCCCTGTTCAAGAGCAGACTCTACTCTATACCTAATCTCCTCAGCTACCAGAATTTAACATCTCTGAGCTGGACCATTTACAGTCGGTTGGTGAAGGATAAGAAGGATGGTGTGAAGCCAAATACATTATATCTTCAAAACAGTGCTGTATGCTGCAATAGTGTGATTAAAGCTCTACTTGGTGAAATGGGAAATAGCTTCAGTGCCATGATATGACTAACACTTACGCGTGTTACACAGAACTTACAATGGCAGGTGGCGCATGTACATGTAGGTTGAACATTACCAGATTGAAGGTGCCTATGGTGTAATGGAAGGGAATAGGAACACGGAGATAGTTAGCTTTAAATATAGCCAGGGATGCACAAACTATAATATGTTGAGTAACAAGACAGAGCCATGGAGTCAGTGAATCTTCACTGTTGTTTGGTAAATGAGTATGTTTAAAGCATACTACAAATGTATTTTGATATGTTATAATGAACTCTTGTCAAATATGTCCATCTTTATCCATAATTTTTTTCTACATGTTACATTGAGCTCTTCAGATATCATAGCAGTATTACAGTAATGAATGGTGACTAAAAAAGTGGTGGGTGATTCCAGTTAATGAACAAAACAATGAAAGCAGAAGTTACTGAGAATATAATTAAAAAATAGTTTTAGGTTGAAAATAAACACAAGTTAGTTGACATCTTGCTTATATAAGAACTTACATCCTCAAGATCATCCTAAGTCAGGCCTGATAATCATATACATCAGACGCGAATGTGTTTTCTAGTTTCAAGCATGTGCCAGAGTTCTTTTCTTTAACTCTGTTGCAGGTCTGTCACATTGTGCTTAGAGAGATTGTATTCAATGTCTGCAGGCTATGGTTGCACTCACAGATAGTAATCCTACATGATAACCCTGCTCAACACTCAATTGCACATCTTTTCAAGAACATGATACTTATTCATTGATGAGGAGGGAATGTGACAGTCACTGGCTAGTGACTACCATTAATTTATGTGGTGTGTGTGTGTGCGTTTGCGTATATTATATTATATATACTAATCTATATATATATATGATATATATATCTATATATATATATATATAGATTGTATATAGATAGATAGATATATAGATATACAGATAATATAGATATAGATATAGATATAGAATTATATAAGATATACATATATATAGATAACATTATATATAATATATATAAAAATATATATATTATATATATATAATATATTATATAAGTATATCTATATACACATACATATTGATATATATATTATATATATATAATGTATATACTGTATATAATGTATAGTATATATATAATGATATATATATATGGTATTATATATGATATGCTATCTATAGAGAGGTATATATAGTATATGTGTATATCATAGTATATTATATAATGAATAATATATGTATAGTTAATGTATATGTTATATATGTATAGTTATGTATATGTATATGTATAGAGATGATATGTATTATTATATGTATAAATATATATAATAAATATATAATATATATTTTTAATATAATATAAATGATAATATGATATAGATCGAGATGTATATATATGATAGTATATATAGAATAATATTATATATATATTTATAAATATTACATTTTATAATACATATATATTTATAGGATATATAGATAGATAGATAGATAGATATAAAAGTGTGTATATGCATGATTGTTTGTGTGCAAGTATAATTATTATGTACAAATAGGTAGTTCTTCATAGATTTGAATAGAAGAAATTTTCAGGCTTACAGGAGGGAAGGGGAATTTTTCACCCGGCTATTAGTAGTTCCTTTTAAGGGCAGAGATCTGTGTTTCATCATTAGAAAAAACATTGTATGACAAAAGGAAGATAGTAAAAGAGAGGACAAATAACATGTTATATTAATATAATTTAGTTTCTTGTAAAATAGCCAAGGATATTGAAAGTATTGATTGAAAATGGGAAAATTGGCTGGAGACAAAACTGGAGCAAAGTTAATATTCAGGCATTTTTCACATTGAAAGAATTTGGGCTTCTAACGCTGCTGGAACTGTGTAGTCTTATTCTCTCCTTATTTGCTAGAGGTGCTGCATGGGTTTCTGCCCATGGAAGTCCACGTGCTTAAGTGTAACATCTTAGATTTCGGCAGAGCATTGTGAATTTTTTTTATATGTAGTGGCATAATTACGGAAGATGTGTGCTGTCCTTATATAAGGAATAATTTACTCTAATAAAGCATGAGCAGTATGAAACAAAAAAAATGGGCCGATTGGAACACGAATGTGCCATTCTCATAAGATGTAATGAATACTGAAAACGGTGAAGTGCTCTGTATATTTGATGTATTGTAGTAACATGGCATCATTAAATCTACGAGTAGAACACATCTCACATGGATTATATCGAAGGAAACAAAGGTGTTTGTTTAGCGACATGCAAACACTTTAGTGAAATAAAAAAAATGGAAGTGATTCTAAGTGCTTTTCATTGGCGATGGGAAGCAAGGCCATTATTTTATAATGTGCCAGTTAAGTATTGAGTTCTGATGTTCCAAGCTGGGCAGTTGCAGGTGGGTGCTCGACGGGGAAGACCACGGTTGGGGGTGGGTGCTGCAGTGCTGCCGTGGGCGGTGCCAATTCAGCAACCTCCCAGCCATCAGCCCAGCCACCACCAAAAGTGGGGGAACTGGCTGTGTTAGGAGTGCAGAAGGAGAGCGCGCAGCAAAGTGCCACGTCAACCAGAATACTGCTCCAATTTCCCCACTTCCAAAGACCTCAGTAAAAGGGCATGAGGTGAGTCAGTGGAGGTGGAGGGTCACTTAGCTTACTGGAGTAGTTAACAGCTGAAGTGGCAGGCAAGATGGAGGATGATGGATCATTGTTAGGGAAAAAGTATGGCATCCGCAGAGAGAACATGGAGTGTGTGGACATTTCGTGATGCTGTTATTATCATCCTACCAGGAAAAACAGTACAGTGCAAAAGAGAAAAAAATTATGAGAACAAAAGGAAAGCAAAGAAGGACAAAGGAGATGGGAGATTTCCAAGTAAAATGTATTGGCTGTATGTAGATCCTATCAAATCTTTGGAATCTATAATATAATTTTTAACCTTTTTTTTGTAATGTGACATAGTGTCGACATGCTCATTTAGCAACTTGTAGGAACACACGTAATGTTTTCACTCATAGATGCTCGTTCCAGACTAATCATAGTTTTGCTGTTATAAGGGATAATTGATCGTGGTTAGTCTAGGTATGATATGCAATTCATGTGTTTGGCAACAAGTGTCTGCAAAACCTATTTTCAGTTTGCAATTGGTTTGTGAATGGAGGGTAGGTAAAACCACACCCAATTAATGAAAATGTCCCTGATGTTAGAAGATTCCATCATATCTGGGGGAAAAAGTTGAGGAAAATAGAAAAGTTTAAAATGAAGAAAAAAAGCAAAGATGAGTGATGTATACAGTTGGATGGGAATATAATTTTTAATTATTTCATGGCAGAAAACCAAATATGAATCATAAAACAGGAATTACAGGGTATTGTTCAATTTAACAATACACTTACTCTCAAAGACCAAAAACCACATTATCCTGCTGTCTATGCGTTGTCTGTGGTGTAGAAACAATTTTTTAGGAAATGAGGTTAAAGAGGCTTTAAGCCTACATTTGAAGAACTGTATCACCTCAGTAACAAGTAAAGTAGTGTTTAAGGCATACACAATTGAGAACTAGGCCTTGGATCCGCACAGGTAGGGATGCTTGTAACCTGCATTTTGGGTGTTTGATATGATGCTTGTACACTAAGAAGGTTATATTTCAGAAGTAAAGTTCTTTGGATGAAATTGGAATAAGCTATGGATTGGCAATCCTGTTATGGATGGGTACAGTGGTACATTGTTCCCAAGCAGCGGTTGTCTACAAAATAATAAACAGTAAATGTCAGTGTGAGAGGCTAGAAGTAAACCATGCAACCCAAACAGATTGGTTTATTTTTGATAATAATTTTTAGGGGGGTTGTCTAGGGAACAACAAAACCTACAGTTAAGATAATTTATTTAAATCAAATATTTAAAAAGTATTTTGTCTGACAAAAACTGATCAAACCATTGCTGACGGGAATCTTCATACGCCAAACGGACAGTGTGCTGGGTGCCACATGCAGTTAAGCTACTCATGGGAAAAAAGTGAGAAGTAGAAGCTAAGAATTTAGGTTGACATTATAATTCCAATTGTCACAAGACATGAGGCCAGAAAGTGACTTTAATATATATTTGAGAGGCGGTAGCTTCTCCAGTCACTCAGCAGTAATGGTAAAAAAAAAAAAAAAAAAAAAAAATAGCTGTCACAATTCAAGGGGCTCAACCACCTGTACCTAGTAGGGAGTGCATCATGCAACGGTGTTAAACATAGATTATCTTTTTAACTTTATATTGCTATGGTTGAATGCAGTGTGGATGGTGGTGGGCTAAATAGATTTGCAGGAGGAGTAACCTTGCTGAATGAAATATTATAGGAATTCCATCTGAGAGGGGTTTAAACTTCCACCGTAATGCCTTTACATAGTTGCTATAGACCGTTGATATCTAGCCCAATATTTATTTTAAAGCATTAACCATTAACCATTTGATGGATTAAGATCTCGACAGCCCTAAGATCAAAGATCTCTTCTTTAGGTATTGAACAAGTTATGTGTGTTATAAAGCAAGGAAGGGGAGAAAGGGAAAGAAAAATAAAGATGGCAAACCTCTTAAACAGTAGCCAAAAGCCCACAGTATCGTCAGTCCCCCAAAAAAAGATGTTACAATTGCACAAACTTAATAAGAAAATATTGCGTGTTGTGGAATAGCCAAGGAGGGCAGTTTAGCACTAATCCTGAGGTCTTGTGATACACCAACATTATTGATGTGTGAGCTGGAGTCATTGAAAAAGTACTAAAAACATAAGTTTTAGCTGTATGTAAATAAAGGAAAGTATTAGGAATATATAGAGTGACAAACACGTGCATATTATAAAAAAAAAAAAAAGATTATGATAATAATAATAAAGTAAAAGTAGAGTAGCACAATGAAAAACCAAGAGAGGCATGACATTGGATACATTTTTGTTGAAGTTTATATTTTCCTGTGGATTGTTAGACGTGTAAAGAGGAGATGGAGTTAATTTGAAATAATAGCAACAGTTTAAAGACTATATAAAAGTTTATTTCAAATAAATGCCACTCATAGTTTATGAGTTATTTGGGTGAGCAAAAAATAAGGGCTATTATCTCTTTAGTCTCCATTTTCTGTGATTTCATGCTTATCCCTCCTGAGAAATGAGAAGAAAGTCAAATTCAGTCTTTTGTCATTGTTTATGTATAGGAAACATTTCCAAAAAATTTTTACAAATGCGGAGGGCAAAATGCTGGTAATCACCTTCAGTTCTTTTAGGTAGCTAATGTCACTTATTATAAATGAGCAAGCATGTCTTCTTTCTAATGTAATTTCCTGTTTATTTCGGGCAACCCTCTCGGACATATAATAAAGTTTAATGTAGTGAGAATTTCTTTATAAAGATATACAGGTTCTTAATATTACAATGTGTTGATAAAAGAAAAATAGTAATATTTTATAATTTCCATACATTGTATTCCCTCAAGTGCCGATAAACAGTCCAATTTCATGCCATGATGCACCCATTACTATACTCCATCATTATGAAGAGCGAAATAGCTTCTTGCCAACAGGAAACTTCTCCATGGTGCATTAGCTGCAATAACCAGTCCAGTGCCCACCCATGTGAAGCATTTGGCAATCATCTGATGCATTAACCACTTTGAAGCTCCATTTATGTAAACAATGGACAGCAGAGATCATGTAGTACTATATTTCGCTTCATATAATGCCCATGTATACTGATAACAGTTTAATCATTTGATTTAGTAAATGGGTATTGGATATAATGATGAATAAATGCCCTGCCCACAACACAGAGGCTTGTCCTCAGCTACTTATTGACCACAAGTAAAGGTTACGGTATTTTTTTTTTCCTGACTGTACAAATATACCATGTGTACCCATAGATAGCTCCAGAAATGCTGAGACACCAAAGAGTCGGTCATTGTTCAGCCTGATCTCCAGTCAACTCTTTTCCTTGACTTTATTTTTCACAGCTATTAGTATTGTTAACAAGTATACTGTGCCAGGTATCTAAATATGCTATGTGAGCAACTGCCAAATATCTTCAGATGACAATTCCAACCAAGCCATGCTAAAATCCAATGAATCTCTAGTGGTACCATTATCCCTCTCGTGCCAATAAATTTTCTCTGCCACTGAAACCCTCCTGACCATTCTTATAATTTCCCCTATTCCTGGCTTCCTAACTATGCTACCCCCTCCCCCCTCCACCTTGACTGATTTTCTGTAATGCATTAAAATCATGCAAGTTAAATTTTTATTTCACTCTCTCTCTCTTTCTCTCATCTTTCACTATCCGATGATCTACATGTATTTCTTGGATTTTGTAAAAATAATAATTATTGTGCACTTTTGAGCAGACCAGGAACCTTAATTGAACAGCTGCTTGGCTAATGACTTCAGATAATCATAAATTAGATATGATAATGATATTAACTAATAGTTTTGATAGTAATAACTCCTATGATCCATTTGACATGACCATTACTCCATAAAAGAAATTTGGCGTGAAGGGTGGGTGATGGGAAATTTTGGCTATTAGCCAGTGTGGTTTTAATTTGGTGTTGTGAGCATTTTGCCTGAAGGCCAATGTGGCAGGAAAGTTTTGCCACAAGTGCACAAAACTTAGGAAGGGAGATTAGACTCATTTGACATTTGGGAAGGGGCTTTTGCATTATTTCCATCAATAAATGGGTCAACAGAGGTACCGAAGTCATTCTGCACAGAATGCGCCTAGGTTTACCATGTGGCTGGCAGATTATAAAACAAATAGAAACGTGAAGAGAGGTGTTGCATGCACTGCGCGAGCCGAACGCCACACTGGTTAACTACATGGAGGAATTGCGTGCACACGCAATTCCTAAGACAAACCCCACAGGAAACACAGCCGTCGTGCTGGTAAAGAGATTATGCGAGTGCTACACCACGGCTTACAGGAGCGCACTTCTGCTGGCAATCCCACCGCCACGGTTAAGCCAGAGAGTGTCAGACCACAAATGAGACAGCCATAAAAAGTTGACACAGGCCGGGCCATAAGTGAAAGGCCCGGGCGAAGCCAGAACTTCGCAAATCTCAAGCAAGCAGCAAGCAAGCAATAAATGGGTATGGAATGTAATGAGCATCACTGGAAGAGCACCGGCTCCAGGAAGGACACCATTTCCATGCTCAGGATCCTATTCCTGCCCACCATGACTGGTGGCACAGGTTGTATTACATAAAATTGAATATTTAAAAAAATAAAAGCTACAAGTAACAAAATGTACTTTTTGTTATTTTTATTGCACTGTGTTATAGACTACCCATAGAGATATGAAGTCTATGCAAGGGAAACTGTCCACAAACCATCTGGATGAAGCAAATCAGATAACAAATATAGACATTGAAAAATGGCAAAAAGGCTAGAAACTTGTATCCAGAAAAAGACAACATAAATTACAAAGGGGAGACATGGAGTGTTTGTTTCTGCCTGGCTTACAAGCTTCACACCCAGCAGTGTGTCTGCTCCTGTAAGTCTAATGCCCACATTTTAGGCCACATGATAGGAATGAAGCATCTAGGTCTAGCGGGTTAAGAAAAAAAAAAGTTTTCCCCAAATACAAGCAGTGGGAAAATTAGGTGAGGTCAGTTAGGCCAACTAATTGACTTGTTGACATTTTGTTTGTGGAACCATCTGTGTGTAAACAAAATTGACAACACATACAACAGAAGATAGTACATATATCTGGTGCCATTGGGGTACTAGCACTAATTCTAATATAATTATTCTTAATCAAATGGCATAATCTTCTAGTTGCAGCAACTTTGTTGGAGGTTGAAGGAAACAATTTTGATATGGCATATTTCAATTAATATGATGTTTAGATAAATATTGTATTTTATATCCTTTTATATATATGAAGTATGGTTATTACTTTTATATAGAATTTCATGACATCATCATTGTTTACAGGTGTGAAGTTTGTTCATATTAAGAACCCCATTTTTGTTGATGTAAATTGAGCATGTTACGTGAAAGTTCTGTTTAGCTGTGTGAACAGCAAACTGGGAAATAGACAACATATAGGTTGGGGGCAATTTCAAAGGT
>NC_051395.1:42266783-42319283 GCF_015228065.2 Penaeus monodon | reverse complement strand
CATAGAGAGATAGAGACAACTAGAGGATAGCTAGAGATAGAAGATGAGAGGTATAGATAGAGATAAGAGAGTAGATAGAGAGAGACTATACATACAGATAATATATAGTATATATCTATATATAGAGTATATCTATATATATATATATATAGAAAGAGAAATATAGAGGAAGAAGAAGAGATAGATAATATAGATATATAGTATAGTAGATGATATATACATTACAATATATATATTAGATATAAGATATATGTATAGATGATATAGATATATAGCTATAGAGATACCTACAGATAGCGATAGAGATAGACGAAATATAGAGAGGATAAGAAGATGAGTAGAGCGTATTATATATAGATCATATAGAGATATATAGATAGGATATAGATGATAGAGATATACATATATATATACCATATTATATATAGCTATATATATTATATGATAATAGATATATAGATATGGAGATATAAGGTATATGATATAGATATATATAAGGGCTCTAGATATCTAAGATCCATATATATATGTCATTTATAGCTATTGGATATATTAATATAGAGATGTATATAAAGGTATATATATGATAATATATGTATATATATGTAATATATATATATATATAGATAGTATATATATATATATAATATATATATAGATTATAATTGAGATATAATGTATATGATAATGAGATATGTATATAGATGTAATATATATAGTATGTATATATATAGATATGTATATATAGTAGAGTATCTATATAGGGATATATTATAATATGTAATGAATATATATAAGATAGAAAAGTGCCTATAGAGATATAGAGAAACTGATCTGAGAGTAGTTATATATATAGATGTACTATGATATAGTATATTATATATGTATAGATAGATATGTAGAATGATAGAGATATATAATAGAGATCTATAGACAGAGATAGATATATATATATAGGTAGCTGGTATATAGAGATGAGATATGTATTACGAGATATATATCTGTTATATAATATATAGGAGAAGATATACTATAAAGAGAGATAGAACTATAGAATATATAGCATATATATATATATTATCCTATATTAGATAGAGTAGACAGATAGATAGAGAACAGAGATAATAGATAGAACAGTATAAGCATATAGTACATTATAAGATAGAGACAGTATGAGAGAGAGTGAGACAGTAGGAGAGATAGAGACACGATATATAGAGAGTATAGAGATAAGATAGATATTATATATATAGTATACATGATTATAGAGCGATAACAGGATGAGAGATATAGACATCTAAGATAGACAGAGTATAGACAAGAGATGTAGAGAGACAATATAGTAGAGAGATATTATACAAGTATATATATAGTATAGAGAGGACGATTAGTATATATAAAGATATACATATATTTATATATAATATATATAGAGGATACAGAGGACAGACATATTAGACATCATATATATAGACATATATATACAGATACTATATACATATATACATAGAGATATGACATATAATATATAATATATATGATATTATATATAACTGTAGATTTTTGTAATATATATGTATATTATATATGTATATATAATATCATATAATTATATATATATGTATATATATATATGTATATATATATATATATATATATATGTATACTCGATAATATGTAATATATAATCTATAATATATATATCTATATATATATATATATATATATATATATAATATATATATATATATATATCTATATGTTATAGTAGATATAATATGATCTATAGTCCTAGATATATATATATATATATATATATATATATATAATATCTATATATACATCTTATATATATGATTATATATATTGTATTATATATATAATATGTATATATATATGTATATAGATATGATATATATATGATCTATATATATATATATAGTATATATATATGGATATAATTGGTAATATAGATGTTATTATAGTATATGTATATAATGTAATATATAGTATAATATATATGTAAATATAATATATATAAATAGATGTTATTATATATGTGGTATATATATGCTATATATATGGTATATATATATATGGATTATATATGTATAATATATCTATTATATTACGATATATGTATATATATATATAGATATGTAATATATATAGTATATGTATATATCTAGATGATATGTATATATTTATATATGTATATATCTATGATACATATAGTATATTATTATATATATATATATGTATATATATATATGTTATAATATATAGGTATATATATATCCTATGATAGTATAGATATGGAGATATATATAATGATATATAGATGTATTATTATATCTATATATATATATATACATTATATGTATAGAGTATATATATCGATAGATGATATATATAGATATTAGTATATATATATATATAGATATAGTATATATATATATGTATATAGATATATATATATTATATATATTTTATATATATACATTATTCTAGAATATATATATGATATAGATATATATATATATAGATACATATTATATATATGTGATATATATATATGATAGGTATGATATATTATAGGTAGATATTATGAGAGGTATACGAGTATATATGTTATACCTAGATGATAGAGGACGTGTATATATGATGCAGATGATATGTATATATAGATAGAGATAATAAAAGAACCATATATATAGATACATATATATAGATATATTAGATAGATATATATTCAGATCGATATAGATACTGAGCTAGATTGAGAGAGATATAGATATAGATGAGAGATAGAAGAGATAGTATAGATAATATCTATGACAATATAGAGAGATAATAGAGTAATAATATATATATATATTAGAGACATAGAGATACATATATATATATTACATAATTTAGGAGATATATATAGATAGATCTAGATAGAGAGTAGATGAGGAGAGTAGTGTAAAATATAGATAGATATATAGAGATATATATAACAGATAAGAATAATATATACATATATATATAATATAGTATATATATATAGATATAAGATTAGAGTATAATATATATATATAGAGAGTATAAATAGATATGAATAATGTATATAGATATATATATCTATACGATAGATGTATATAGATATGATGGATATAATATAGATAAAATATAATATATAGATATATAATCTATATATGTACCATATGATATATATAGATGTGATAATATATAATATGGATATATATATATAATACATAGATATACATATAATTAATATATATATATATATACATTATATATAGAGATATATAGCTAACATAGATGATCTATATATAAATAGTGATAGATGAGAGATATAATACATATAATAGATATATGGATAGAGAGATATATAGCGCGAGATATAGAATATATATTATTAGTAATATATACTATATATATATAGATATATCTAGTATAGATTATTATTATATATAAGAATATATATATATAATATATATGTATATATATATAGATATATAGTATATATATATATATCTATAGTAGATATATATATATATATGTTCCATAGATATATGTGATATTTAGATATAGATATAGTATATAGATTATATACATATATATATCTAGATAATATAAGATATTTGTATATATAATATATATATGTATAAATGTATACATATAGTCTATATTATATGTAGCTAAGTATATATATGGGTCGATATCATATGTATTAATGAAACCTATTATAGGTATTATATATAGTATGTAAAAGATGTATATATATAGGTATGTATATATATATAATGTATAATATAATGATAAATATATACTATATAATAGGTATATATCTATATATACTAGGTAGATATATAATATAATTAGATATAGTATAGTATATCTATATATATATTATATATATATAATATAGTATATATATATATATATATATGATATATAGACATATAGAATAATGTAGAAGATATATATATATCATATATATATATAATATATATATATATATCTGTATACTATATAGAGGGTTATATATATATATGTATATATAGATAGAATGTATATAGTATAATAATGGAATAATATTATAGATAGAGTATGATGAGATATATAGGGTAGATATATAAATATATATGTAGATATGGAATATATAGATATATATATATATATATATATTCTAGTATATACATATAGGTATATATCTATTATATATATATATATAGATAATATATAATATATAATATATATATGAATATATATTAGAGATATGTATAGATAGATATACGATATTTATATATATATATGTAATATATAGATATAATATACATATAGATATAATTATAGATATATATAATATATATAGATATGGTTAATATGAATATATATGGGTATATATGATAGATAGGGATAGATATATATTATGTATATATATATATAAAGTAATATTATATTATATATATATGTAATATAAGATATATATTAGATATATGACATATCAGATATAATATATACTAGATATATATATACATGTATATATATAGATATAGTTATATGTATACTATATTAATATATACTGTATTATATATATATGTATAGTATATATATATGTATCGATATATATATGTAGATATATACTAGTATATGATATATATATATAAATGTTATATATAGATATGTATATATATAGATATATGTAATATATATATATATGGAATATATAGAAATATATAGATATAATAATATATAATTATATATAATTTATATATGTATGTATAGATATGAATGTTATTATATCGGTAGTGTATATATATATGTATGATTATAGAATATATGTATGTATATTATATATGTATGTATATATTATATGTATGTTTGTATTCCCTACATTTATGTAATAATATGTATGTATATATATAGTATGTAATAATATGTATATAATAATATATATAATATATATATATATATATATATATATAAATATATCTATATATAATATATATATATATATACATACCCAACTACAGGGACTGCAAAACATGTACTCTAAATATTAATGGGTATATATACTTATATATATAATAATAAATACTATATAATAATATAATATCTATAATATAATATATTATATATATATATATATATATATATGTATCTATGTATGTATAAGTAGACACAGCTGCACATACACACCGACATGCAGTATATACTGCACCAGTACATATATACATCCATAATTGATTTAGGAAATCATTCTTCCAGATGCAAAGATGATGGCGCCCTGCGGTTGGACCTTAGCAACTCTAGCATCAGCCAGATCCCTTCTTCAGTACACAATCTCACACACCTTGTGGAGTTTTACCTGTACAGGTAAGAAGTGAATGAGGAAGAGATGGTAGGGAAAAGCTGTGTGGTTACCCTCTTGCTCAGAATTTTAATTCTCTCTCTCTCTCTCTCTCTCTCTCTCTCTCTCTCTCTCTCTCTCTCCCTCTCTCTCTCACTGTGTGTCCGTGTGTGTTTGTGTATGTGAGGCTTGTAGTGGTTTTTAGCATATATAGCTTGGTAACAGGAAAATTCCCCAGCATATCAGACTGATTCAAGATACTTTATGCAGACTCAGTTACACTACCTGTTCTAACAGTTTGTATTTTTTTTTTTTTTTTTCCCTAACAGCAACAAGCTTACCACACTACCCCCAGAGATAGGATGTCTGGTCAACCTGCAAACACTTGGATTGTCAGAAAACTCCCTGACCTCACTCCCTGACACCTTGGCCAACTTAGAGAAGTTGCGTGTGCTGGACCTCCGTCACAACAAGCTATGCGAGATCCCAGATGTGGTTTACAAACTCACTTCTCTCATCACGCTCTATCTCAGGTTCAACAGGATCAGGGTTGTTGGTGAAGATATCAGAAACCTTAAAGTAAGTCTTCGAGTACAAGTGCTTTATTTTTGGGGATAATTTTTGTGTCCAGGAGATGGTGTCGGAGAAAAGAGAATTCCTAAGATGGTAGTAGATTTTTTTCTTTTCTTTTCTTTTCTTTCATGTTGGATATGGAAATACAAGATTTTCAAAATAAGGGAGAGCTGTTTTGGGGGATAGGTTTGTAGATAGTATCAATATATTCATTTTATTTAAAAGAATTATCATTTGAAGGGATGACAGATTTTCAGGTGTATTTAGTATTTATTTGATTTCATATCCAGAAGAAATAAATGTAATCAGTGATATATGAAATGGGACATGTATTGATTAGCTGAGATGTGGAAGCTGCAAGTTTGTTATATGTGATATATTTTTATATAACACTTAATGTTACTTATTAAAGCAAATTAACTATAACCAGTTTTTGATCTGGAAAGTTTGTAGGATTTGGTAACAATCAAAAATGATAAAATTATGCCTCAGCTTTTCATGAGTTCCTTAACCCCTTGGAACTGGGTGACGTGACTATCACGCCATGAAAAAATCTGGCTCGAAGGGCAGGTGACGTCAACATGGCAAGAGTGTACAAACCTCTTAGCAGGTTTATTATGCATTATTCCCTTTGATATACAAGTGTGGAATGTAATGTCTGTGAGCTGTGACTGGAAAAGCACCAGCTCTGGTGAGGACGCCATTTCCATGCTCAGCATCATCTTCCTGGTGCTGTGACCAGTAACGCAGGTTGTATTACAGAAAATTGAATATTACAAAAAAAGACACAAATAACAAAGTGTTACATAGTTTTATTTTTCTTGCACTGAGTTGTAGACTACCTAGAGAGATGATAGTGTCTGCAAAGAAAACAGTCTATTACCATCTGGATAATGCAAAGCAAATAGCAAATAATGGAGATTGGAAAATGGCCAAAAAGCTAAGAACACTTATGTGTAAAAAGAGTAAAACATTTTCATTTGTGCCTGGCCTACAAGTCACCACCCAGCAGAGTGGCTACTTACGGAAGCCTAATGCCCAAATTTTTGATGATGTGATTGCTGTCACACAACCGTATCCAGTGGGTTATTTAGTATATATATTTTATTCTCTGATAATCATTAGATGGTGATTACTAATTTTTACATTTATAAATATTGCTTATAGTATATAAGGGTAGAACCAAATTGTCTATATTTTTAAACTTTTTTTTTTTCCTTTGTCTCAACAGAATTTAATAACCTTATCATTACGAGGAAACAAAATTCGACAACTGCCAGCAGGCATAGGCGAGCTGACAGGTTTGGCAACGCTGGACGTAGCCCACAATCACTTGGAGCACCTGTCAGAAGAGATTGGTAATTGTATGTGCCTGCAGACCCTTCACCTGCAACACAACGAGCTCCTTGACCTACCACAAAGCATTGGCTATCTGAGAAATCTTACCTGCTTGGGTCTCAAGTAAGTTTTATCCTGAAACTTACGTAGTTATATATTCAGAACCGTAGTACTATTGTTGATTTTGTCATTAGGATTGATGTTGATATCAACAAATGTGATATAAACTTCTTTAAAATTTTTATTAGGCTACATAAAGTCACTAATAAAATATTTCATTGCAGGTATAATCGGTTGACAGCTGTTCCACGATCACTAAGCAAGTGCATACACCTTGACGAATTCAATGTTGAGGGCAACCAGATCTCACAACTTCCTGAGGGCCTCTTGAGCTCCCTCTCCAACCTCTCTTCCCTTACTCTGTCACGCAATGCCTTCAACTCTTACCCTGTAGGAGGCCCTTCCCAGTTCACCAATGTGCACTCCATTAACTTGGAGCACAATCAGGTGGACAGGAATCACAACGGCATATTCTCGATCAGGGCACATCACCAAGCTCAAATGAAACTACAAATGGGCTTCAATCACTCCCACTTGGTATTTTGTCATTTGTGTTACAGGGCCAGTAGTTTACTTTTAGAGATAGGCTACTCAAGGAACATTTTTACTTGCTTGATTAGTGGTATATTATGGTCAAAGCAATTTGTCATCATAGTAAATATTTTCTAATTTTGACATGTGGAGCAACAACAACAACAAAAATAATCACCAGTCTTTCCTGTCAAACCAGTACTTAATCCACAATCATTTTTGTGCTTCCTTTTCTTCTTTGCCCTTCTGAGGGCATCAAAACAGTGCATTAAGGAAAAAAGCATGACTTTTATCCAGTCAGCGCTGCTTTGATATCACAGGACTAGAATGTATATAGGGTACTGGTAATGGCTGGTATAAAGGAATAGTGTGACTGTGGCTTTGCGCAATGCAATTTTTTGCTTTATTTTATGTAGTGCATTTCATTGAAAATTTTTTGTATGCAATGCAACATTTGAGGATTTTGATATTTCATTTTTAGTATGAAGGAATGAAGTATTTCTGTATTCTTTTCAGATATTGGGTCTTGGCAGAACATGGTGGAACTTAACTTGGGTACGAATCATTTGACAAAAGTTCCAGATGATATATCTTGTCTACAGAGCTTAGAAGTTCTTATTTTGTCAAACAATAATCTCAGGGTAAGTATGCAATGTTTTCCTTATTATCACTTATGAAGGTAATTGAATTTGAGATTAGAATATTAGAATTTTCAAAGTGGATAGTTTGCAGCATTTGCTTTGAAACTAAACAGTACAACTGGCAATGTGGTAAGCATGCTTCTGAATATGGGGAGGTTAATGTGAACTGCCCCCCCCCCCTTACACTCGGATATATGTAGATCAAAGTTATAAAAGACATAGAATACTGGGGCAGTTCCTTTTTCCTTTATATAATACTATTCATATTCTCCTCCTTTTTATATTATCCTTAGCCCCCTCCTTTTTCTCTCACCATGATTATCATATCCCTCTCCTTTGTGCTCTAACCCTTACTCTTCTTGTTTTTTTCTTTTCTTTTCTTTTCTTTTTAACCCAATGTCACCGGGTGGTTTTCTGATACAAAAGACCTTTCTCCCAGGCTGTATTCATAGTGGCCCAGGCCCCGCTGCCGGGAACATTATGTCGGAACTATAGCTATGCGGCATGATCGGACATCCCCCTGGAAAATGGGACCGAGCACAGAGCACCATGGCATGTATAGAACCTAGAATATAATCCAGGCATGCCATGGCATGTATGTACCAGCCACCCGGTGGGAAAGGGTTAATTCATGTTTATCTATTGTTGCATAAATATTCTACTATCATTCAGATAGTCCAACCCTCTCCTCTAGCTTAGAATAGATTTGAAAGAAAATTGCTTTTTATTCTATATGTGAACCCTTGCTAATTTCAAACAAATGGCAAGAGAAATACCAAGAAACCATTTTTAGAATGAAAGTGATATGTGAAAAAGTAAAAATGCACTGATAGCAAACAAAATTTTATCTCTTGTGCTACACAACTACAAAGGTATATACTTTTGGTATGGGTTTTAGAGACATTGTAGCTGAAATTTTTGGGTTTTAAAATCCAACTTCCAGGATGCAAATACTCCTAGAAAGCAAGCATAAAGGACAGTTTGGTAGATTTGCCCTTCGTTTCTAAACAATCACATGAAATATATAGCCTGAATACCCCATATAAGATTAAACAAAGTGACAGTTTAAATGCCATTAATTTTATGGCACTATCATCAAGTGCACAAGTTTCTAATTATTTCAAGGAACATGCCATCATAGCAGCTGTTATTTTAAGAGGAAACTGTAACCGATTTTTGCAGATATTACTATATTTCTTTTTTTTATATAATTTAAAATACAAGAATTCATCTGACTCTTACATCCAACATTTATTTTTTTATGCAATGAAATGCATACATGCAAGTCATGTGTTGACAAACAGTAATGAACTCTAATTAAATTATAATTAAAATTTGATTTGCTAAGTTTGTTATAAAATAGATAAGGGAATATATAATGAAATGAAATACATGATAAACAAATTTCCTTTACCTGGCATGGGCCATTTTTCCCCACCATTCTGGCAGGTCTACACGGCATGTTATGTTCCAGGTCCTACTAAAAAGCTGTTGAATGTACTTCGATGTCAAAAAGGGGGAGATCGCCCTCCTTCACTTCGACTGAGAAGGTAAATGGTTGCTTCAAACCTGGAAGGATTAATTTGAGAGGATTATAGAGGAAGTGAGGGGCATTTGTATTCTACACAGGATAGTAATGAAATGAACTTCCAAAGGATATATCAAAATGTGAATAGCTTTACTTGAGTATGTTTACATGGGATTTAGAGGGACCATGGGCATTTTAAGTGCATATCCTCAAAATTTGTGTTAACAGAATCTTGCTTGGAAAATGTCCACATTCTTTTATCTACCAATATGTGCAACGGTCATTTTCTAATATATCAATGTCAAATAAAACCCCATGGCAGCAACGGGTTTCCCCGTGAACAATACCTGTTATTGGCTCCCTGGGCCCCTGCAGAACACAGATCATCCCAGGGTGAAAAGCCTCCAAGCGAACACCTCGTAAAGAGCACCAAAGTTTTCTCCTGAAAGAGCTTGTGCACTGACTTTTTAAAGACCTTTTGACAGAGAAATAATTAAAAAATATAAAATAACAAAGTGGGCTAGACTAACCATCACGGGGAATGCATCCCCCAAATTGGATATATTTATAAAAGTAATGGTATACAGTAATTTATTTTTTCTGTTTTTTCAGAACATATCATGGGTTTGCTTGATAAGACAAAAAACAATGACAGTTAAGCAAAAAATAAGGCACTAAGACAGTGAATAAAAAATTTGAACCCCTTAACCCCCAAATGAACTGTCCCTTTGAAAAAACACCAGTTGTCCCCCTCCAACAGATTAGACACATATTTGGTTTTGGGGTTTTACTTTTTTTTCTCATATATAGACAGATACATGTTTATTTTTTTCTTTCTCTCTCACCTCTCACTCACTCACCCCCCACTCCCACTATCCCACTCACTCCTCTCTTTTTATTTATTTACTCTCTCTCTCATTTATTTATCTCTCTCTCATTTATTTACTCCCCTTTTTCTCATTTATTTACTCTCTCTCTCTCATTAATTTTTACTCTCACTTTCTCATTTTATTTACTCACTCACTTGTTTTCCTTTTCACTCACTTTTTTTTAAACTCACCCTCCCTTTGCCTCATTCTGTAAGGGGAGCCTGTTGTTGCCATGTTAAGCCCTGGGGGTTTTTTTTTTGACTAAAATTTTTTTAGTTTTTTTTAAAAAACCCTGCAATTCCAGGAAAACAGCTCCCTATGAAGTTTGGTGTCCCTTTGGCCAAGGAACGGGGGTTTGCGGCAGGCAATTTGCCCCTAAAAAGAAAGAAACCCCGGGTGGGTGCCACGGCGGTGTGGAAAGCGGGGGTTTTGGGCTAAAAATTTTCATGCCCCCTTTAGCCCCACCCTGGGGAAAAAAAGGGGGTTTCCGAAAGTCTTGCCGGGTCCCCCCCCAAAATTTGACCCCTCTGGCCCCCCGGGGGTAATTATTGGGTGGAAATCTGGGGGGAGGGGGGGCCCCAAGCTTTTGGCCCCCGGCTGGGGGCCGTTTGGGACCCAAATTGCCCCCCCCCCCGGGGTTGGGGTGGCCGGGGGGGTCCTCCGCCTTTCCCCCCAGGCCCCAACCAAAAATGAAGGTGTGGGGGGGGGGGGTGGCCCCCCCCCCAGGTAAGGGGGGCGGGGCCCCTGGGGGGCTGTGGGGGGGGGCAGATTTTCCGCCGGGGCCCCCGGCGGCCCCAACCCGGCGGGGGGGGGAAAAGCCCTGGAAAAACCCCCGGTTGGCGGTAACCCCCGGACCCCCTTTATCGGGGGGTTTTGGGGGGGGAGAGGTGGCTGCCCCGGGGGTGAAAGGGGAACCTGGGTTTTTGGGGGGGCGGGCACCGGTCCGGGGGTTGGGTCCCCTTTTTGGGGTTGGCCCGGGGGATTGAGGTCCCCCCAGGGTGAGAAGCCTTAGCGACTCAGTGGGGTGGTACACCCCTTCCCCCCCCCCCCCTTTCCCCCCCCCCCCCCCCCACCCCTCAAATTCCCTTGATGAGCGTATCATGGCATTGAGTGAAGCTGCTTTTGGCTTCATGCTCTTTTTGCTGTATCCTCCTACCGATGTAAAAAAACCCGTGTGAAAGAGGCTTTCAAACCCCAACTGGGCTCTGTGGGAGACGATTGCCCCGGCGAAAAATTCGCATTGCCCGGCGCTTCAATGGGTATCGGCTGTGACCGAGTGGTACGAATGTCGTCGGCCCCCATGGCTCGGGACTGTCCCAGCAGCGAGAAAGCCCCTTTCCCCGGGATTTTTGCTAGGTCCCAAAAAATGAGGATCTTGGCCCCTGGTACCAGCGCTCCAACTCGCATCGCTGGATTGTACAGCATAGGGTAAGTGGAGGGAGATCGACCACTTTCTTTCAGCACGCGATGGAGGATCCCCCAACTGCAGGATTTACCGGAGTGCGAGTTCTGTGCCCGACCATAGGTGCTGTGGTACCCTGCGGGTCCACTTCAAAACTCCCCGTCCCCCCAGTGGCCCCCCAAGGTGTTTCACTTGGACAGACTAAGGGAGGAGGAGTGTGCCCTGGGTTCCCACGGCAGTTCTGACCGTTCTCGGAAACCCGCAACCTGACGGATCCAGTTGCTCTGGGAAGTCCTTCAAACCTAACATCGAAGCAGCCAGGAGTCCATTGGCGTCGCCCAAGGACAAGGCAAATACCCTCCCTGGAGACATTAGAGGCCACGAAGGTGTCCAAGGCTCGGCTGAATGGGAATCAAGTTTGGTGTTCCATGTGCGTAGGGCTCGGACATGTTGAGAAGGGACAAAGGGAAAGTCACAGGAAACTTTCGAGGGGGTCGAAGGCCCTTTCTTGGTAAAAGACCTTCGCCCTGCCCACCAACCCCGAGAAAACTGAAACCCCAAACCCTCCTACAGATGCTGCAGTCGATCAGCGGTGGGACGGGTCATCTCAATCATGTTGGGGTTCTGAACGTTGGGCGGGTATTTTGAACAGTTGTCCAGGGGGATCCCCCAACGTTACTTGGATGCAAGCGATGTTTTCAGTGCCCGTGCCCGGGCCCACCCATCAGCGAGGAAAACCCCCCTCCCTAACAGAGGTTAGGGGGCGATTCCAAACGCAGGGAAAAACTGCAGGCAAGGATTCCTCTGAAAATGCTAAAGGCTGGGGGGAACCTATGGCTCGGGGCCTGCATACGTTGACTGCCATTTGGCAGTTGGGACCATTCCCCTGACCTGCGAGGGGCGTGGCTCCCTCTCGGAAAGGGGGAAAAGGGGGTCGAGGGACTGTAAACTACCCTGGCATTTTCACTGCTCAGCATACCAGGGAAAGGTTTTCGCCCCACATTTTTCGAAACGGGTCGGCAACCACCTACTGAGGCACCAGAGACCGGAGCAGTTGGATTTACTCCTGGGAAGTCCACAATAGACCGTATACTAGGGTTCGGGAAAATTTTGGAACGCCGTCGTGAGTTTTGGGCGTGGGTTGCTTGCGCCACATCGACCCTCAAGAAGCGTTTGACTCGGTGCATCGGGGAAACGCTATGGGGGATTGAGGCTCAGGGGAATTCCGACACAGATTATTGGCCTGATAGCAAGCCTCTATACTGGGGGACTGAAAATGCTTAAGGGGGTGGGGGTAGCGAACTTTTTTCCCTGTTAAATTCAGGGGTGAGGGAAGGGTGTGTCCTTTCACCCACACTTTCAAACTTTTATGGACTGGATAATGGGCGATACTAGCCAAAATCAGTGCGGAGCAACACTAGGCAATTTAAAGGTTCGGACCTTGACTTTGCCGACGATGTTCCATCCTATCTGATCCTTTGGGGTCACTTTGGCGGCTCTTTATGATTTGCAATGAGGCGAAGCCCCAGGGCCCAGAGGTCTCCTGGACCAAGACCAAGATTCAGGGTTTGGGGGGCCGTTTGGGGAAACCCTTCAGTCGACCAGCTTGCGGCGAGGAGTTGAAGTCACAGAAAGTTTTACATACCTTGGTAGCGAGTCCATATCTTGGGTTGTCAGACCCGGAGTCAGTAGCGGATTGGGGCTGGGAACGGAGCCATGAACTGATCAACAAGAGCGTTTTAGAGTCGGTACCCATGCAGAAGGACCAAGCTGCGGGTTTTTCAGGGCCCTTTATACTTCCAGTTTTGCTCTATGGAAACGAAAACCCGGACGCTATCCAGTCCTTGGGGTTCGCCTTGATCCTTTTTTTAACAAGCCCTTCGGCCCAATCAGGGGGGACAGTTGGGAGGACCACGTGTCCCAAACCCGGGGGTTTAAACCCTGGACTGGCATGGGACCCGTTCTTGCATAATCCGGGACGCCAAAATCAGGCTATATGGCCACCTAGCTCGCCTCCCTAGGACGACCCTTTCCCACCAGGTTTTTTTCTCTCTGCGAGACAACCCCGGGTGGAGGAGACCTGTGGGAGTCCTAGGAGATCATGGCTTGGGGAGCTCGACAAAACCTGCGTGAGGAAAAATAGGATGGGCCGTGGCCTGCCTGGAGACTCGCCTCGAGGGGTCCTCTGGCTAAGCGAAGGGTGGTGCGGCATGGCCCCCCGTCGGCGTTAGCCCCCTTTATGGATGATGATGAACCTTAAACCTTAAGGGGCCCTTTTATAAAAAAATAGAGGCTTGTCTCCTCACTTTCCCCCTTTATCCCCCCTCCTATAGATATCCACCGATCTCTGTTTGTATATCTCCTTCTCGCCCCTCTTTTCCCCCCCCCTTTTTATTTCCATTTTCATGGCAGCAGAAATTTTTAAAAATTTGACCCATAACAAGATAAAAAAAAAATGTTTTTTATATGATAAGTTTGCCAAAAGGGAGAATTAAAGGGTAAAGTATTAAGGGGGTTTAAAGATTCAAATTTTTAAAAAAAGGGTACGCAAAGCCAACCATAAAAAAAAGAATATGAAAAAATCATTTAATATATAAATATAAAAAATAATTTTAAAAAATAAAATTTTGCCTGAATATGCCTGCTAAAGAAATATTCTGAAATCTGAATATGAATGAAAGTATTTTAAAAAGAAATTCTCCCCCTTTAATCATCCTACAACTCACCCGGGTGTTTCTGACAGTGGTTTTTAAATTTGACGGTCGAAGCCCAATAACTCTGCCTCGCACCTTTTTTCATAATGCCTTTTTTGAGTGTGCCCAAAGACAATGAACCCGAACCCGGGACACTGAAAAGTTTTCAATGGGTAGCAGAAAGGGGGAAATAAGATCCCGAGTGGACTCGGGATATACTCATCTAGGGCTCTGATATCGTGTATACTCTGCTCACCCAGTTCATTGTCCTCTTCCTCTCAAGTAGAAGGGCAGAGCCAATGATGAAAGGGCTTTTTGCCCATCAAATCCATAATCACCCCAAATAATCCGAACCTCAAGCTCGCCCAATTCTAATACATCCTCGTCTACTAGACCTTGTTAACATAAAAAAAATTCTCTCTACTCCCATTGTTTTGCTAAAAAAAGATGCTCTCGGTCTGGGGCATCTGTCCATCATTTGCGAACTACTAAAATTTGCTCCATCCATCTGTGAATTCCTGAAATATGTTTTTCCATAGTTGCTGGCCTGGCAATCGGTGTGTGCAAATGTCTGGAATGAAAAAGAGTATCACATCTCTGTCCTCTTACTGTTGCATTTTCACATTTTTTCATTACTTAGTCTGCCCTGTGTATTCAAATGACACCTAATGGAAATATATGTCAAACAAAAAATATGTTTTGTGAGTGAAGTAAAAAACTGAATTTTGAAGTAGAGACTTTTATTTCAAAAGAAGTGAACAATTTTTCTTTATACACTACATTTACACAAATTTAACCAGTAACCATTACAGGTACGTAAGAAAAAAGAGGCACAATAAAACATAAAACATAAAACTATTTTATATTTACAAACCTTGTCATTGAGAGTATAAAACTGAGCTGTGTTAATTGTAATTCCTTTGCCTTTTCCTCTGGTGCTCTGAAATTTGATTATATGATGAAAAATCAGCTAAAAACCCTTTTTTGTGCAAGACCTTGGTTATGGCAGCAGGAGTGTGGTCTTTCCCTGGTTACATGCCCTTTGTTCCCACATTGATTTTTTGGATTTTTTGGTATCGTCGTTAAACCATCTTTAAAAAGTTTCTTTGTGGGCGGCGCCTTGAAAAACCCTGAAAGAAAAAAAGGGGGGGTAAGATTATTATATATATATAATAATATATATTATAATATATAATATAAATATATTATATTATATATATATGTGTGTTTTGTGTTGTGTGTGTGTGTGTGTGTGTGTTGTTTTTGGTGTGTGTGGGGGTGTGTGTGTTGTGTGTGTGTGTGTGTGGTGTGTGGCGTGTGTGTGCTGGTGGGTGTGTGTGCATGTGTGTGGCATGTGGTGTGCATTGTGTGTGCGGTGTGTGCATGTGTGTGTGTGTGTGTTGTGTGTGTGGTGTGTGTGGTGGGTGTGGTGTGTGTGTGTTGTGTTTATAATTAATATATATATAATATTTTTATTAATATATTTAAATATTTATATTATTTTCTATAAAAAAAATATTTATACACACACACACCACACCACACACACCACCACACACACACACACACACACACCACCCCCCACACCCCCACACACACACCACATATATATTAATATATATATATATATATATATATATCACCATATGTTCATATTTATATATATATTTCGATATACATAAAAAAAGGAACAACAACAACAACACCACACAACATAAGTAATCCCATAACTATACATGAGGAAAAAAAAAAATCTAAGAAACTGGAAATCAACCTAAATTCAATCCTAAACACAAAAAGCTACCTTCTGAAAAATGCGCAGAACCTCGCCAGGGCATGACAAAGAGCCAAAAACTGAGTTTGCATAAACCAGAATTAAAACAACACATACAAGACTGAACCAGCACCTACACAAAGTAAAAAACAGTAAATGACTCATTTTGTAGATAGTGTCACAACCAAGAAGAAAACATAGAACACAGATGGAAGGCCTGAAAAGAATCAAAATAAACAACCAATATATATAAATATATATATATATAATATATATTATTATATATATAAAATTTCATAACATATATATATATATATATATATATATATATATATATAATATATATATATATATATATATTTAATATATATTAAAATATATATATAATTATACTAATACCTACTAACCATACTATATATATATATATTATATATATATGATATAAATAAATATTTATATATATTATATAAAAAATATTACTACATTTAAAATTAATAAAATTATATATATATATTATATTTATATATATTATAATATATTATATATATAAAACATATATACTATATACATATATACATATTCATATATAATATAACATATTACATACATATAACATACACACAACACCCACACACACACACCACACACATATTTTATATATATATATATATTTATAATATAAAATATTATATATATTATTGTATTATATAATTATATATAATATAATATATTATTTTATGTTAAATTATATATATATACATATATACATATATACATATATACATAACACCACACACACACAACACATACACACACACACATAATAAATAATATAATCTTATATATAATATATTATATAATATATTATATGTATATATATATATATATATATATATATATATATATAAATTATATTTTATATAATATACATATATCTACATATAACATACATATTATATATATATATATATATATATATATATATATAATATTTTATTATTATATAATATATATATACTAAATATATTAAATATAATTTATTTTATATTTTATATATATATATATATATATATCATTATTAACATATATATTTCATATATACATAAACTATTAATATTACATATATAATACATAATACATACAAAACACACACCAACACATCACACACACACACCACACCCCACACATATATATATAATATAAAATATATATATATTTTATATTATAATATTTTATTTTTATAAATGTGTGTTGGTGTGTGTGTGTGGTGTGTGTGTTGTGTGTGTGTGTATGTAGTATAAGTAGTAATATGTATATATTTTATAATGATATAGGTATATAGTATATAATAGTATATATATAGTATAATATAATATTATATATATATATTATATATTATATTTAATATATGTAGTATATAATAGTTATTAAAATATATATATAATATATATATATTATAAAATATATACATAATATATAATATATATATATATAAAATATTATAATTTCAAATATATATTTATATAATATATTATTATTTTAAAATATAAAATTACATATTATATATATATATATAAAATTATATTTATTATTATAATATATATATTAATGTGGTGTGTGTTGTGTGTGGTGTGTTGTGTGTGTTGTTTAGTTATTGTAATTTTGTATTATTATATTTTATACATATATTATATTATATATTTTAATATATTTTAAAAATACAAAATATTATATTATAAATTATTATTTAATATATATATATATATATTTTTGTGTTGTGTGTTGGTGTGTGTGGGTTTGTTTTATATATTTTTTGTATATATGTATAATGTTATAGTTATTTTTATGTATATTTTAAAAAAATTTTTTAAAATTTTATTAATATATATTTATATTATATAAATTTATATATTATTTTTATATATTTTAATTAATAATTAAAATTTATTTTAAATTATATATTATATTTATTTAAAATTTATATATTATTACCCCAAATATATAATTATATTTATATTTAAAATATATTTTATTTTATTATTATATTTTATGTTTTGTTTTTTAATATTTTATTTTAATTATATATATTAATATTATTTTTTTTTGGGTTTGTTTTTTGATTTTTTTCGGCCTTTCCCATCTGTTCTTTTTTCTTTTTGGTTGTGCCCTTCTAAAAATGAGTCATTTACTGTTTTTTACTTTGTGTAGGTGCTGGTTCAGTCTTGTATGTGTTGTTTTAATTCTGGTTATGCAAACATCTAGTTTTGTGCTCTTTGATCATGTCCATGGCTGAGGTTCTGCATTTTTCAGAAGGAGTTTTTGTGTTTAGGGTTTTAAATTTTGGTTGATTTCCCGTTTTTTTTAGATTTTTTTTTTTCCTCATGTATAGTTATGGGATTACTTATGTTGTGTGGTGTTGTTGTTGTTGTTCCTTTTTTTATGTATATCGAAATATATATATAAATATAACATTGTGTGTATATATATATATATATATATATATATTTGTTTTAATATATATTATATATATAAACACACACACACACACACACACACACAACACACACACACACACACACACACACACACCACACACACATGCACACCACTGCACACACCCCCTGCACACACACATGCACACAACATGCAAACCACACACAACGCCACACCGCACACAACACACCCACACACACCACCACACCACACACACACACACACACAAACACCAAAACCCCACACACACACACACACACACCACACCCACAATATATTTTAATATATTATAATATATATATAAAATAATATATATATATATATATATATAAAATAATTTTAAACTTACCCCACCCTTTCTATTTTGGGGTTTTCAAGGCAGCGCCCACAAAGAAACTTATTATATAGATGGATCAACGACGATACCAGAAAAACCAAAAATATCAAGTGGGAACAAAAGGGCTGTAGACCATGGAAGACCCATCACTGCTGCCATAACCAAGGTTTGCACAAACAAGGTTTTTTGCGAGTTTACATCATATAATCAAATTGAAGAGCCCGAGGAAAAAGGCAAGAGAATTTCAATTAACACAGTCATGTTTTTATATCCTCAATGACAAAAGGGTTTTAAAAATTTAAAACAGTAGTTTTAGTTTTATGTTTTATTGTGCCTCTTTTTCTTACTGATACCTGTAATGTGTTACTGGTTAAATTTTTGTAAATGTAGGTATAAAGAAAAATTTGTTCACTTCTTTTGAAATAAATGATCTCACTTTAAAAATTCTAGTTTTGACTTACTCATCAAAATATTTTTTGTTGTGACATAATTTTCCCTTAGGTGTATTTGAATACACAGGACAGACTGAAGTAATGAAAAAAAAAGTGAAAATGCAAAAGTAAGAGGACAGAGATGTGATACCTTTTTTATTCCGACATTATGCCACACAGTTGCCGGGCCCTGCAGACTATGTGAAAACATATTTTTCGGGAACTTCACAGATGGATGGAGAATTCTGTAGTTCCCCGCAAATGATGGACAGATGCCCCGACACGAGAGCTCTTTTGTTAGCAAAACAAGGGGGAGTAGAGAAATTATGTTTTGTTAAAAAGGCAGTCTAGTAGAGGGGATGTATTAAAATTGGTCGAGTTTGGGGGTTCGTGAATTATTGGATGTTTATGGTTTGATGGAGCAAATAGCCCTTTCACATTGGCTTCCCCTTTAGCAGAGAGGAAGGACAATGAACGGGGTGAGAAGATACCCCGACTCACAGAGCCTAGATAGTATATCCCGAGTCCCCGGGATCTTACTTCCCCTTTTCATGCTACCCATTGATAACTTTTTCATTGCCCCAGGTCGAGGTTCAGTTGTCATTGGCACACTCAAACAAGGCATTATAAAAAAGGTGCTGGGGGCAGATTTATTGGCTTGACCGTCAAAAAAAAAACCACTGTCAGAAAACATCCGGGAGTTGTGGATGATTGACTGGGGGAAATTTCATTAAAATATTTTCATCTATATTCAGAATTTCAGAATATCTTTTTTAGCATGGCATTTTCAGGCTAAATTTTTTTTTTAGAATTATTTCTTTATTTTTTATATATAAATGATTTTCATTTTCTTTCTTTAGGTTTGTGCTTTGCTGTACCTTTTTTACAAGTTGAAAAATTTAACCCCTTAATATTTTTAGCCTTAATATCTCCCTTTTGGAAATTTATCATAAAAAAAAACATCATATTTTTATTTGTTACTGTGGTCAAAAATTTTTTAAAATTTACTGCGCCATAGAAAATGGAAAAAAAAGGGGAGGGAGAAGAGGGGCGAAAGGAGATATACAAACAGGATCAGGTGGATATCTATAGGAGAGAGGGAGTGAAGGGGGAAGTGAGGATGACAGAGCCTCTATTTTGTTATAGAGAGGCTCCTTAAGGTTTAAGGTTCATCATCATCATCATCAAGGGGCTAACGCCGACGGGGGCGCATGGCCGCATCCACCCTTCGCTTCCCACCACGAGGTCCCTCGAGGCGATCTCCAGGCAGGCACACGGCCCTCTCTATTCCTCACGACAGGTCTTGTCGAGCTGCCAAGCCATGATCTCCAGGATCCCACAGGTTCCTCCCCCCAGGGTTGTCTGCAGAGAGACAACCTGGGGGAGGGTCGTCCATGGGAGGCGAGCTAGGGGGCCATAAGCCGATTTGGGATCCCGGATTATGCAAGTAAAGGCCCCCATCCCAGTCTCACGGTGTAACCGCCGGTTGGACACGGGCCCCCTCCCAAACGTACCCCATGATTCGACGAAGGGACTTGTTACAAAAGGCATAAGGGAGACCAAGGCATGGATAGCTCCGGTTTCGCTTCCATAGAGCAAAACGGGAAGTATAAAGGGCCCCCTGAAGACACCAGTTTGGTCCTTCTGCATAGGTCCCGACATCTCCAAACGCTCTTGTTGATCGATTTCATGGCTCCTTTCCCAGACCAATCCGTCTACTGATTTCCCTGGTCTGACACCCAGAGATAGGACTACGCTCCCAAGGGATGTAAACTTCTGGATTTCAACGTCCTCGCCGAAGCATGGATCGAACTGAAGGGTTTCCCCTAACAGGCCCCCAAAGTCCTGAATTTTGGCTTGGTCCGGAGACCTCTAGGCTGGGTTTTCGCCTCATTGCAAAATGCATAAGGGCCCCCACAAGTGACCCAAGGACTCAGATAGGATGGAACATCGTCGGCAAAGTAAAGTCCGAGACCTTAATTTTTCTAGTGTTGCTCCGCACGATTTTGGGTAGTAGTCTGCCCTTTACCCAGCCCATAAAAGTGTTGAAAAGTTGGGGCAAGGACCAGCCTTGCCTCCCCCCTGATTAAAGGGAAGAAGTTCGACATACCCCCACCACATTTTCAGCATTTCAGTACCAGTATAGAGGCTTCTATCAGGCCCAATAATCTGTGTGGGAATTTCCCCCTGACCCTCAGGATCTCCATAGCGATTCCCGATGCACCGAGCAAACGCCTTTTTGAGGTCGTTTGTAGGCTCAAGAAAACCCACGACCAAACTCACGAGGCTTTCCCCCAAATTACTCAAAGCGCTAGTAACGGTCTTTTGTGGCTTGCCGGGAGAAATCCAGACGCTCCGGTCTCGGGGCCTCAGTAGGTGGTTCCCGACCCTTTTTCAAAAAGAATTGAGCGAAAACCTTGCCTTTATGCTGAGCATTTTAATGACGGTATTTTGCTACAGCCCCATCGACCCCCTTTCCCCTTCCAGAGGGGGTGACCACCCCCCTCAGAGGTGGGGGGGAAGGTCCCAGACTGCCAAATGGCATCAGGACTGTATCAGGCCCCGGCCATGGGTTCCCCCCCGCCTTTAGCTTCAGCAGGGATATCACATATGCCTGCAGTTTTCCCCTGCAGCTGGAAATCGCCACCCTAACCTCTGTAGGGTAGGGGGTTTCCTCGCTGAGGGTGGGCCGGCACGGCACTAAAACATGCTTGCATCCAACTAACTGTTGGAGGATCCCCCGGGTACAACTTTTTAAAAAATACTCCCCCCAACGTTCCAAAACCCCAAAACATTCTGAGATGACCCGTCCCCCCTGATCGGACTGCAGTCATCTGTGAGGGGCTTGGGGTTATTTTTCCCAGGGTTTGGTAGGCAGGGCGAAGGTCATTTAAAAAAGGCCTTCGCCTCCTCAGCAAATTCCTGATGAACTTTCCTTGCCCCTTTCAACAGGTCCGAGCCCACGCCCCATGGAACGAGCAAATTTGATTCCCATTCAGCCGACCCTTGCGACACGCTTCAGTGGCCTCAATGTCCCGGGGAGAGGGTTTTATTCCCCTTTGCCCTTGGGCGTACGCCAAGGGCCCCCTAGTGCTTCGAAGGGTTTTCGCGCTTGAAGGATTCCACAAGCAACTGGTCCGTCAGGTTGCTGGTTTTTCCCAGAATGGGCAAGACTGCCGTGGCGAACCCACGGGGACCCCTCCTCCTCCCTTAGTTGTCCAAGTGAAAAACCTTAGGGTGGGACGGAGGGACGGGAGGGTTTTTTTAAATGGACCCGCAGGGGTTTGCCACAAACAGCCTAGGTCGGTGCCACAGAACTAGCACCCCGGGAAATCCTGCAGTTTGGAGGCCTCCATCGCGTGTGACAAGAATTGGGTCGATCTCCCTGGCCACTGTACCCGTATCGCTGTACCAAGTCCAGCGATCAGTTGGAGCGCTGGTACCCCGGAGCCAGAGATCCTCATTTTTGGGACCCGCAAAGTCCCGGAGAAGGGGGTATTCTCGCTGCTGGGATCAGCTCCCGACCTGGGGGCCGACAGACATCTCGTAGCCAGCTCGGTCCCCAGCCGGATACCGCATTGAAGTCGCCCAGGACAAGCGAATGTCTCGCCGGGGGGAATCGCTCCCACAGTGCGAGTTTGGGTAGAACGCCTCTTTCCATCGGTTTTATTCATCGGTAGGAGCGATACAGCAATAAGAGAATGAAGCCAAAAGCATGCTTTAGTCTCAATGCCCGGGTACGCTCATCAACCTTTTTTACCTCGACTACCCCGGCTGAAGTCGACTGAGATGGCTTGGTACACCCCCGGGGGTGGTGCCATCGATGCGGCCCGACCAGTAGTGGGGAACCACCCAATGATCGTGCCCCTACCAGGTCTTCCACCTCTGAGAGGGCACCAACTCAATCCAGTCGCTTCAATTCCCGCGATAGCAAGGTAAACCCCTATCCTGCCGCAAGGACCCGGGGGTTTCCCAAACGCCTACCCGGAAAGCACGCCGAGGGTTTAAACCTCGGGTGGTCACTCCCGGGGGCACGCCACCTCTGCCGCCCCCACCCAAAACAGCCCCAGATAAAGGGGGCGGCGGGCTGTGGGACCGCCTATCCCCCCTGTGGGGTTTCCCGAGGGGTTTCCCCACAAGCTTAGGGGGGTTGGCGCCTGCCGGGGCGCAGGGGGACGAGAACTCTCGTTCCAAACCGCACCCCGCTTTGCCCTCCCAGCGGGCCCACAGCCCGCCTTTCTTCTGGGTGGGAGGGGCAACACCCCTCCCCCCCGCATTTCCATTCATATAAGACGTTGCAGGAGTCATTCTGGGGGGGGGAGGATGGCAAAGGGCCCCCCTCCCCCCACCACCCCAACCCAGGGTGGCTAGGGGGGGGGGAGTTGGTACGAAGCCAGGCGGGTCCCCACGCCCGGGGGGCCATAACCCGTACCCCGGGGCCTCCCGCTGCTCCGAGATCCCCCCCAGATTTAGCCCGGGACCGCCCCGGACCAGTTACCCCTGGGTGGCCCGAGGAGGCCTGCAGAAATCTTAATGATGGAGAGGCTGTGACCGGGAGGGGGGACTTATGCGGAAGCGCTCCCTTTTTTCGCACTGGCTAGCCAGGGGTGGAAGCTGCAAGCGAGAAGGGATGCAACACTTAACACTTCTAGGCTACCACACCATCGCTTTACATCCCATGCCGTGAAGCACCACCCAGGTTAAGGGTTTCTTGAACTATTTGAGGACAGAAAATGCTCGTTGCCATTTTGTCAACACACCAGCCGTTGGCCTCCTGGCCCGACTTTGGGGACACCACACTTAAACACTACTGTTCCCCGTCTTGTTACCATTGTATTGCAGTGTGTTTGTAATCTTAAAATATTATAGAGTCAAAACCAACCACCACGCAGGCTTCAACATGGAAAAACAGAGAGGCTTACAGAATGGGCAGGGAGTGAGTAAAAAAAAAAAAAAAATGAGTGAGTAAACAAGTGGTGAGTAAAAAAAGTGAGAAAGGAGAGTAAAAAAATGAGAGAAGTGAGAGTAAATAAATGAGAGAAGGTTAAATAAATGAGAGAGAGAGTAAAAATGAGAGAGAGAGTAAATAAAAGAGAGAGAGAATAAAAAAATGAGGGGAGAAGAGTAAATAAATGAGAAAGAGGAGTAAATAAAAGAAGAGAGAGTAAATAAATGAGGGGAGGGGTAAATAAAAAAGAAGGGGAGAGTAAATTAATGAAAGAAGAGAGTAAAAAAAGAGAGAGAGAGAGAAATTAGATGAAAGAGAAGAGTAAATAAAGAGAGAGAGAAAAAAAATGAAGAGAGGAGAGTGGTGAGTGAGTGAGTGAGGAGTGAGTGAGGATGGAGAGTGAGAGAGAAAAAAAGCAATGAAAAATGTATTGTCTTAAAATGAGAAAAGAAAGGGAAAAACAACACCAAAATATGTGTCGTAATCGGTTGGAGGGGGACAGACTGGGGTTTTTTCAAGGGACATTCATTTGGGGGTAAGGGGTTTCAATTTATTTTTCACTGTCTATAGGCCTTATTTTTTGCTTAAAATGTCATATGATTTTTGTTTATCAAACAAAAACCCCTGATTGATTCTGAAAAAAAAGAAATGAGATAATTACTGTATACCATTTTTTTTTTTTTTTTTAAATTATCCAATTTTTGAGCATTCCCAGTGAAGGTTTGTCTGCCCATTTTTTTAATTTAAAAATTTTTTTTATTTTTTTCTGTCAAAAGGTCTTCAAAAAGTCATTTCACAAGCTCTTGCAGGGAGAAAACTTTGGTGCTCTGTTACGAGGTGTTCGCTTGGGGGCTTTTAAACCCTGGCATGACTCTGTGTTCTCGGGTCCCAGGCAGCCCAAAAAGGGATTGTTCACTGGAACCCGATTGCTGCCCTGGGGGTTTTTTTGACTTTATATATTAGAAATGACCCTTGACTATTGGAGAAAAAGAATGGGAATTTTCCAAGCAAGATTCTGTTAACACAATTTTTAGGATATGACACTTAAAAAAGCCCCGGTCCCTTAAATCCCATGTAAACATACTCAAGTAAAACTTTCACATTTTTATATTCCTTTGGAAATTCATTTTCATTACTATCCTTGTAGAATACAAAATCCCCTCACTTTTCTATAATCCTCTCAAATTAATCCCCCAGGGTTTTAAGAAACCATTTACCTTCTCAGTCGAAGTGAAAGGGGGGCATCTCGCCTTTTACATCGAAGTACTTCAAAACTTTTTTGTGGACCCGGAACTAAAATGCCGTGTGACCTGCCCGATGGGGGGAAATGGGCATGCCAGGTAAAGGAAAATTTTTTTATCAGTATTTCATTTTTAAATTTTTCCCTTATCTATTTTATAACAAACTTAGCAAATCAAATTTTAATTATAATGTATAATTAGAGTTCATTACTGTTGTCAACACATGACTTGCATGTATGCATTTCATTGCATAAAAAAATAAATGTTGGATGTAAGAGTCAGATGAATTCTTGTATTTTAAATTATATAAAAAAAAGAAATATAGTAATATCTGCAAAAATCGGTTACAGTTTCCTCTTAAAATAACAGCTGCTATGATGGCATGTTCCTTGAAATAATTAGAAACTTGTGCACTTGATGATAGTGCCATAAAATTAATGGCATTTAAACTGTCACTTTGTTAAGTCTTATATGGGGTATTCAGGCTATATATTTCATGTGGATTGTTTAGAAACGAAGGGGCAAATCTACCAAAACTGTCCTTTATGCTTGCTTTCTAGGAGTATTTTGCATCCTGGAAGTTGGATATAAACCAAGAATTTCAGCTACAATGTCTCTAAAACCCATGACCAAAAGTACTATACCTTTGTAGTTGTGTAGCACAAGAGATAAGAATTTTGTTTGCTATCAGTGCATTTTTACTTTTTCACATATCACTTTCATTCTAAAAAATGTGTTGTCTTGGTATTTCTCTTGCCATTTGTTTGAAATTAGCAAGGGTTCACATATAGAATAAAAAGCAATTTTCTTTCAAATCTATTCTAAGCTAGAGGAGAGGGTTGGACTATCTGAATGATAGTAGAATATTTATGCAACAATAGATAAACATGAATTAACCCTTTCCCACCGGGTGGCTGGTACATACATGCCATGGCATGCCTGGATTATATTCTAGGTCTATACATGCCATGGTGCTCTGTGCTCTGGTCCCATTTTCCAGGGGCATGTCCGATCATGCCGCATATGCTATAGTTCCGACATAATGTCCCGGCAGCGGGGCCTGGGCCACTATGAATACAGCCTGGGAGAAAGGTCTTTTGTATCAGAAAACCACCCGGTGACATTGGGTTAAAAAGAAAAGAAAAGAAAAGAAAAAAACAAGAAGAGTAAGGGTTAGAGCACAAAGGAGAGGGATATGATAATCATGGTGAGAGAAAAAGGAGGGGGCTAAGGATAATATAAAAAGGAGGAGAATATGAATAGATATTATATAAAGGAAAAAAGGAACTGCCCCAGTATTCATATGTCTTTCATAACTTTGATCTACATATATCCGAGTGTAAGGGGGGGGGGGGCAGTTCACATTAACCTGCCCTCTAGCTCTTTTCCCATGGTTGGATAAAAATTAATCTCCAAATATCCCAGGTTAAATTCTTACTTTCAGAAAAACAAGGAAAAGCAAATTAGTTATAAGAGTGGCAGATGGGTGTAGTGTAGCACATTTAATCATTAACTATTCCCCCCCCCTTTCTTTACCCCTTTTCACTACATCTCTATAGTGCTATATGACCTTTGATGTCTAGCTCATTTATTTAGTTTTGTAACATTAACCAACCAGCCAACCTTTAACCCCGTGATGACAGTGCCAGAAATTTCTGTCACTCATTCCGGTGACTTCTGGCAATTGTCTTGCCTTTGGGCTGTGGAGTTCACTGTGTATAGTGGAACTTCCCACTCAACTTGCTTTAGCAAGTCATGATGCCTATAGCTATACCCACCATGATTACTTGTTTTTTCATGACAGCTGTAGATGTGCCCAGCTATAAGACTTGACAAGTGGTATGGTAAAAAAAAAAAAAAAAAAAGTTTCACACATAAATAAAACTGAGGATAGTATCCATTTGGATGTTTCGGCTAATTAGGACATTTCCACAATACAGCCTTGCAAGGATGTGCCAGATATTATATGTATACTAAACTTTCATTGTCTTGTTATTTGAATGTTGTATATGTACATATCTATATGTATGAATGTTTGTACTGTGAGTATTGATTCACTATGAATGTATAAGCACATGTAGAAAAGGTATGAATGAGAATGAATATCTTCACAATACAAGAGATGTATTTGACTGGTTTCGATTGTGTCTTATTTCTGACGAAGACACAATCGAAACCGGTCAGATACATCTCTTGTATTGTGAAGATATTCATTCTCATTCATACCTTTCTACATTTGTCAATATGAATACGGTATAAGCACATATTTATATTGATCGAGGGGGTTGGCTTTTGTGGGTCAAAAGAAGTGGAAAAAAAAAAAGATTTAACAAATGCCTAGGGTCTCTGACCCTTGCCCGGGGACACCCTCATTAGATCCAGATGAAAGATTTACGAGGACGTGTGGACGAAGCATGCCGCCCCGAGAAAGGATCTCTGGACGAGATCTGTGAGGACGTGTGGACGGGACGCCGCCAAGTTAGGCCTGTACAAGGACTATGAGGGAAAGTCTAGGACGAATCAAAGTCAAGGAAGGACACGGCAAGACCTTCGAGGCCGGTGGAGTTCAGAGCAAGATGAACAGATTACACCGAGGACCAGGGAAAAGAGTATGACAGGGTATGAGCAGCCACGAAGATGACCAGGACAACCACACCCGGATGAGATGACCGGCCAAGTCTAAGTTCAACCCTTGAGGCAAATCTAAGGTGCCATGAGGGCGGTGGCGCGAGGCGCGAGTAGGTGGGTCCGAGGAGCATAAGCAATACACTAAACCTATTTCGGGAGCCATTTTACCAAAGACCATGTGGTTGTTTACACCTGCTACTGTCTAACATAAGAAACTATCGACTCAGCGAGGGCGTAGATGACGATTTTTATCTGACCTCACCTGATCCGGACAGTTCGATGCCCAAGCCCGATGTTGGTAAGGTCAGGCCAAGCCTTTGCCTCAGGCGGGTCAGCCTGACAAGGTGACCCCGCGCTCACCACTTACCCATAGACATGGTCTCGTTGTGGTCCCTTACTGGCTGTACTCTCATCAATAAAGAGTCAAGCCGTCATACAATATCACTACCCTGCAAGCCACCCTGGTACCAGAGTTCTATAGACTTTACAGACAGTTTTTAAAAAGTTGATGTCATAATCTCACAAGACATGAGAGAGAGAGGAGAATGTGATATGGAAGGAAAACAAAGAAATACAGAATATAATGATTTGGAGATATAGCAGATGTAGAGCAACTATGAGAAAGGAAATTTTTCTTATTAAAACCAAAAACCCAAACCCCACAGAAAAGACCACTATATGTATTGCTTTATTTGTGAGCCTTTGCATTCCCATAGGATTTCTAAAAATCTCAGGAAACTTGAAATACATTAAAGGATGATTATCAAAGCATATTCTTCACTTGATGCAGGTATGTTGGAAATAAGGTTCTGTGAAATCAAAAATAAAATAGATGGATTAATGTATTCCACTGCCTAAAAGAGAGGGGACTTCAGAAAGGTCCCTATAAGACTGGCAGCACCGGTCCATTTACCCAAGAACCATGAAATTAGTATACTAACGGCTGTTTATAGTTACAGAACACTTAAATATCATAAATAAAGAGGGAAGTGTTTTCTTCCTGGTTAATTATAACAATATCAAAATAAAACTTACAAATAAGTATTGTTATGCCGGCCGCCTCGGTCTCTGCCACCAAACAAGGCACAGGCTAGGCAGACGGTGTGCTATCCACAGGTCTTGAACACTGCACAGTACCAGAAGTACCCGAGCACCACAGCGTCCCAGAAACACCACGAAGGGGAAACGCCATGTGGCGAGGCAGGGCACGAAATAAACCACAAAATGGACAAGTCTCTCCTTTATTTACACAAGTATTTTACCTGTACACTTTTCTATAGCAAAAATTACAGGGGGAAACCAGATGTCACACTGCACCGATACAGCTATAAAAGGGCAACACAAACTATAGCAGGGTCACAAGGGCACACACGAGGTTCCTTCACAGGAGCAGCACCCAACGTGTCTCTCTGGCTTGTTCCCCCCTACTCCGTCACAGCCCCAGTTGCGTCAGTTTGGCCAGGTCATCCTTTTCATGTTAACAAATGTCTTCGCACAGAGACAAAGACCCACTGGCGTAGCAGATTATCTAGCTCGATCTATCTCAAGCAGTCTTCAGTGCCTTAATACGATGACGCGTTCGCCCTGTCAGTTTGTGCGAAAAATATTATGGTGTTTTTTTCTGTATATTTCTTTGGGGAATGGTTTATTTACTGAATGGTAAGCGTGAATTGAAAAAAAGCAGAAACAAAAGACGAAGAGCTTAAGCTCGGTGTTGCCAACTTGGAATTTACACCAAGAAGGAGTTTTGATAACTCTCGGAGGACCACAAATTAACATGGCAAGGGGTAAATCTACGTGGCGGGCTATTGCGAAAATGTTTTCTTTGTATAAAATAAAAAAAAGTGTAGAATTAAAGACCATTTTCTTCCATAATATCTAATTATGGAAAATCTTTTTTTGTGTGTGCGTGTTTTTAACTAAGCTATTATTTTCTTTCTCGGGAGTAAATGGGTTACAGGACGAGGAGGTAAATGACAAGCACGGGTTCAAAATGGATTAACTTTAGTAGCGATATTATTTTGGAATGCCTAACGCATTGATTTATCGCCTAATATGAAGAAACAGCAGATATGAAGTTAGTTTCCTCCCAAGGACAATTTATTCTGAACAGGGTAACAAATTCGATACGGTCTTAAAACTTGCCATATCAAACAAGCAGTAGTAATGTTCTGAAAAATGTACGTCACCATGAAAGACCAACGTTATGAAAGTGTTGCTTTCAGCTCCCTTAAGAAAATGTGAAAAAACCGAAGAAAAAATAACGATTACAACAACAACAATGACGAATATAGTCATAATGATTAATGATACCGATGATGATGATGATGATGATGATGATGATGATGATAATGATACCGATGATGATGATAATGATACCGATGATGATGATGATGATGATAATGATACCGATAATGATAATGATACCGATGATGATGATAATGATGATAATGATGATGATGATAATGATACCGATGATGATGATAATGATACCGATAATGATGGTAATGATGATAATGATACCGATGATGATGATAATGATGATGATTATAATGATACATGACTGAGATGATGATGATTATAATGATGATGATGGATGAAAATAATAGTAGTAATACATAATATATCAACATCCGCATTAACATTAATAAAAAATAATGGTTAATGAGATGATGATGAAAAATGATAACGATGTTAAATAATTCTCGGTTGTAATAAAAAGAGTAACAATAATTGGATTACAATAACATTAAAGATGTTGATGATAATTAGTAATAATGATAACAATGAAACATCAACACAAAATCAAAAAAATGATGATGGGGGAATAATGTAACAGTAATGACAATACTGAGATCATAATAGTAATAACAAACAGCAAAGATCAACAAACAAAACAATAATGATGATGATTTTAATGAATGGTGGTGATGATGAAAAGAAAATGATGGTTAATGATGATTTTATCATAGTAATGAAATAACACAATGATAATTATGATGACACGATTAATATAAATGATAAGTTTCCAAGGCCCAGATGAGAACACGGGCTTCTCCTCAAAAGCGAAATCGCCGCTTTCCGAAAGTGCTTAGATTAGTTGTGGTCCTAAACAGGCTTACCACCATTGCGCTAAATGATCCGAATGCCGACGCTAGAGCCATGATGTCGGCGTTGATTGGAGTTGGTAATAAATGATTGCCCTGTAGGCTATATCATGAGTAAAGAACTTATACAACATTGTAATAACAAGTCATATTTAAAAAAATAATAATTAAGTTACAGACATGTAATCCGAAGTCTAGGCTTCCATCAACATTAGCATGGTGGTAACTATGGTCCTAGCCCTTTGTGGCACCAGAAAGCAGGTCGAACTCACGAACACCAGATCAGGATCAAGAGCCTTTAATCACCTGAGTCACTGAGCACATCGGAAACTCTAATCATTCATTTCATCATCAAGGGGCTAAACGCGATGGGGGCGCATTGTCGCATTCACCCTTTGCTTCCAGCCACGAGGGTTCCTCATGACAGGCAGGTCCTCGGGCCAATCTCTAACTCCTCGCGACAGGTCTCGTCGAGCGTCCAAGCCATGACCTCCTAGGTCGTCCACGGGCCTCCTCCACCCAGGAGAATCTTGAGCAAAGAGGGTCAAACATGATGGGCCGGGTCATCCCAGCAGGGAAGCGAGCTAGTACCTAATAGCCTGAGTTGGCGATCCCAGGAGCAAGAACAGGTCCCATGCCAGTCTCATGGTGGCAGCGTCGGTTTTGGACTCTGGTCCTGCCAAAACTTGTACCCCATGATCCAGTGAAGCGACTTGTTACAAAAGGCATAAAGACGAGACTTACAAGCATAGATAGTGTCCAGGTTTTGCTTCAATAGAGGAAAAAATTGGCAGTATCAAGACCTTGAATGAGATGTGGCTTGGTCATTATGTATAGGTACCAAGTATCTCCACAATGTCTTGTATGGATCGAGTTCATGCTACCAAGGTATGCAAAGCTCTTTTTTTTGTGAATCAAGTCTTCACACAAGCATGGATCGCCTGAATGGGTTCTCTTAATAGACCCCAAAGTCCTGAATTTTGGTCTTGGTCCAGGAGACCTCTAGGCTTAGGGCTTCACCTCATGCTAAATTGCATCAAGAGCCGGCCATCAGATGACTCCAAGGACTCAGGATGTAAACATAATGGCAAATTCAAAGTCTGAGACCTGATATTGGCCCAGTGTTGTTCCACACTGACTTTAGCTAGTAGCTCTGCCCCATTACCCAGCCCAATACAAGTATTGAAAAGTTTGGTGCAAGGACACAAGCCTTGCCTTCACCACCTGAATTAACAGGGAAGAAGTTTGACAGGGCCCCACCACACTTTAACAGCACGTTCATTACCGAGAGAGGTTCTGCTATTAGGCCAAAATCTGTGTCGGAATTCCCCTGAGTCTTCAGATCTCACACAGGATTCTCGATGCACTGAGTCACTTTCTTGAGGTCAATGTAGGCTGCCAAGAACCCACAACCAAATCATGACAAGCATTCCAAAATTACTCGAAGCGCTGGGATATGTTCGATTGTAGACGTGCCAGGAGTGAATCCACACTGCTCCAGTCTCTGGTGTCTTAGTAGGTGGTGGCGGATCCCCATTTCAGAAGAATCTGGGTGAAAAACTTTGCCTGGTATGCGCGCAGTGTATGTCACAGTAGGTGCTACAGTTAAACAATCCATATTTCCCCTTCCAGAGAGGATGACCATGCCCCTCAACAGGTCAGGGGGAATGGTTACCGACTGCCAAATGGCAGTCAAAACTGCATGCAAGCCCCGAGGTTATAGGTCACCCCCAGCCCTTTAGAAGTTCACAAGAAGATATCAACATAATGCCGGCTTTATGTTGCATAGGCTTGTGCCCTCGTGTCTGTGGCCCTTCCAGACTTGGTGAAGAAGGGAAACACAATGGCCACACTATCAGTTTATTATTCCTAAGGAGAAATACAGGGGATCAGCGTGACAATAAATAAAGGGAGATGTCCAGGGCTTGTGCTCAATCAGCCTCTGACTTTCCTCTCGGCAGTGTCCACGTGCTTGCCGGGAAACCTAACAATGGTCGTACTTAATTTGAAAATCACACACCTGCAGCTTCCCACACTTCAGCTTGGAAATGTCGTCCCTACCTCCGTTAGGTTAGGAGGTTTCTTCGCTATTATTGTGATTTTGGAGTGTCTACCTGGATTACAAGCTACTCAAAAAATACTCAAGCCAAATTTCACGAAAACCTCAATGAAAATGATCTGTCCATCCACTAAACAGACGCAGTCATCTGCCGAGGACTTGCTAGGGCAGGGCGAAGGTTCATTTACCAAAAATGGCCTTCAACCTTCCTCTGCAAAGATTCTCCTGAACTGTTCCTTGTCCCTTCTCAGCAGTGTGCGAGCCCTACACTACCAAAAGAGCTTGCATGACCCATGATTGCCATTCAATACTGTCTTGCCTCCAGGCGTATGCCAGGGGACTCCTGCAGGAGTGTACACAGCAATAAGAGAATGAAACCAAAAGTATGTTTCAATCTCATTGCCATAATGCCTATCAACCATGTTACCTCAACTACCGAGGGTGGAAGTCGGCTGGCTGCGATGGTATGGCTACTCCCAGAGGTGATGACCATCGGCCGACCGTTAGTAGGTGTACCCCCCATACTGAATCGTTGTTGCTGACAGTCTTCTCACCTCTGATGAGGGCAGCCACCTCAAACTCCAGCTGCTCCAAATTTCCCTCATTAGCAGATGTAAACCATCGTCCTGCAGCAAGGATGGATGTTTCAAGTGCTTACTGGATAGTTCGTCTGAGCGGTAAGCCTCAGGCGGTCGCTCCGAGTGATACCACCTTCTGCCCTCCCGCCGACGTTACTCCAAATAAAAGGGGGGTCGACATGTGGGGTTTCCTTAGGGGCTTTGCCCCACCAAGCATCATTGGTGGGTTGGACGCCTGCCAGGGCTCAGGCAGGCAAGAACTCTTAATTTTTTGAAGAGGCATTCTTTATTTGATGATAAAAAAAAATACTCCTTACAAACTTCCAATGATATATAGAAAATTCTATTAAACAGTGTTGGTTTTGAGAAAGTTTTACAAGTAAAGATGAAAAGAGAGTGAACAATATCCGCTCGTTTTTAATAATGGTTACAACTTCGATGTACTTATTTTCCTTTCTACGATTCATACTTAGTTGCACCCGAGGCTTCATGGCTTTAGTCAGGATTTATCAGTTGTTTGCAACCTTTGGGAAGGCAAATCTGATTGCCTACACAAAGAGATTGCAGATTAGTAGAAAGTGATATTTAAAATACTGCCTTTCTTGTAAGGAACAAGATCGCTTAAAGAAGAGAAGTCACAATTCACTGCTTTAAAGACTTGACAGAGGGGACTGTAGTTGGTGAGTTAATCCAAATCTGGAAACATAGATTATGGCGGAACATCAGACACGGCTGCCGGGTCGCCAAAATTTTTTTTTTTTTTTTATTCTGCACCAGGATTCTTTTAAAGGGACAACACAGGGGTTAAGACATGGGATATAACAAATATATGTGCTCGAAGTCTTAAGTCCTACATTCCTTTTTGGAGAGTTGTAGATGAGGAATGAAATAAGTAATGGAAAGGAGTTCAGTTCGTTGATACTGCGATCTTGGTAAAAGTAGAAATGAAATTCAGAATAATTTCGTTGAATATGAATGGACAAACCACAATATCACTTTACAAGCCCTGCCTTTTTGCGTCGATCCACTTACAGGAGGATGATGAAATGCTCCAATTTGTCAATTGTACAGTTCGTTACAAAGTAACTGACCTAGCTAATCTTCTTCCAGAGCTCTGGAATCATCTTCGCAAAATGTTGCACTAGTAATGGCATGGGTTTCAAAAAAAAAAAAAAAAAAAAAAAAAAAAAAAAGAGAAAAAAAAAAATATATATATATATATAATATATTTTAATTAAATATATAGATATATATTATATATATATATATATTATATGTTGACTATTAACCTGCTAATGGCACTAAAGTATGGAATCCGGGACCACACCATGCCTTAGTGAATGACTTCTCAAGTGTAATTGGGCTTCATTAGTAGCATCCTACGGCACCTAATTGGAGTCCACAGCCCGTGGGAAATCCATCAAAAGCCATAAATGTGTGCTTGAGAAGCAATCTCATGCGGCCGGAATTCATGGTTTTGCCATGTCGAAAATTTGCTATTCCACCCCATTTCAGCAGAATGACTTTATACACTAAAAACGTAGATGGGGAATCCTAGTTTTCTAAAAATGGAACAATGCATGATTTGTTTTTAGTTTAATTAAATATGGACGGTCCTGGTTCTGCAACACTAAAGAGGTCCTTGCGTATTTCACAGTCGAAATAGTGATGAGCACATTGATCTTATAAGACATGAGAATGATGTTGTGACGTTTTAGAAATGATTCAGAATTAACATCCACTCTAAGTACATTTAGACGCCTTAAAACCCATTGCTGTATGAAATTTACAATAGGCCTGGGTAAATAAAAAAAATCTTTTTCATATCATAAGAAATAAAATCCCAATATAGGCTGATGTGTGTGTGGTGTGTGTGTGTGATGTGTGTGTGTGGGGTGTGTGTGTGTGTGTGGTGTGTGTGTGTGTGTGTGTGTTGTGTGTGCATGTGTGTATATATGCACACATGTACACACACACACACACACACACACAACACACACAACACACACACACACACATATATATTATATATTATATATATATAGATATATAATATATATATATATATATACATTGTGTGGTGCGTGAATGATTTGTAATTCCATATGTTTCGCATGGGCAATCTACTGTTTTTCTCTCGATTTAAGGTTCTATAGGAATTGCGAGAATCGCACAAACGAGGTTATTCACAGGTTTTTGCACAGTGTTGGTGTCAAGCAGGCAATCGCATTTCCTTCTTTGGAAAATCGCACGATCCTCGCCCTTGTCCGTGGCTCTCCTGAAGGTCGATATGATCCGGTCCAGAACTTCGAGGGCTCCACGCCTCCGGGGATGCTAAGGTACTTTTCCTCGAGGAAAAGGGGACATGAGGAGGCGGTAGGGCATAGTGGACCAGCCCCACGGAGAAGAATGCCAGTTGTTACAGTGTCTTCTGCTATGTCGCGAGGGAACCACCAACAGGAATACAAGAAGTTTGTTATCAACCTGCAAAGCCATGTAGACGAGTTGCTGTTCTTCTCTTAATGTTGAAAATATTTGTTTTGCAACTCAGTCAAGGATGAATGTCCAGTCATCTCATACAACTGGCCAGATAAACAAAGTCAATCTCCTTCAAGAATTCGGCCCGCAGGTATGAAGCGATTGGTTGACAAAGATGCTTTGGGAACTTAACTTTAAGAAATGGTGTAAGCATCACCCTCATCTTGTCTTGTTCTACCTTTTTGTACCAAACAAAATATAAGGATATGGACCCAATCTTAGTAACGGTTTGTAGGGCAAGGGGTTACAGAACCACATGTTTTGTGTTTGACAGTTTAACCAATAAGAGTTTCTCTAACTGCTTTACAAAAAACTCCTCTTTTTCAAGCAGAATCCAGGGAAGTCTGGTTGCAGAAGGAAAAACACTTGTAGAAAATACGTCTTCTTCTTTCTTAATGAAGAGACATTGAAGTCCCTGCCTGAATAAAGCTCAAGTTCATAGTACAGGTTGAAGTGAATCTGTTGAAATTGAATCATAGTTATTGATAGCGAATGAGTTTCCCCGAAATTTGGGATTAGTCTTCTGAAATTCGGTTAGCAAGCTCTTCACTTCCTCTACTAATTCACTCGTGGCGTCATCAATTGTCTCTTGCACTTTCTTACTGAAGCGGAAAAAGCTTATCAACTACTAGAAAATATTGAGGCTCTGGAATTTCTTGTAAAGCAAAGTTTTGCCTCTCATATGCCGGTTGGCTGTACAATAGAACTCCAACCCACCTTTTCTGGGCAGCAAAATAAGATGAAGTCCTTTACCTGTTTCCCATTACCCATCAACCGTTCACGGTGTGATACACTTGAGATAAGTTTGCATCTGCCTGGAGATTCAGACAATTCAATATAATTCCAACAAGTATGCTGTGCATTCTTTGTTTCCCTTCTTAATAGCCGCCAGATGCACAGGGTTAGTTCTTGCTTGGTTTGAACAGCGAATGTTCGCACCACTGAAGAGCAGGTACTCCACCATCCCAAGCGAGCATACAAAGCGGCAATCTGAAAGCATCGTGAATCCTGAGACTCGTCTAAGGAAGCGTCAAGATTTGGGTTACATATGACCTGATCTTGTGGAACAAACAAAACTAAAGCATACCTTGCTATATAGGACAGGGAAAACTGGTCATCTAGCTTGCCTTTAATTTCCCCATTATATGCAGTCTTCAGTGGGTTGTACAAAGGATTTTTTGGGTGTTATTTTTTTATCCCCTTTTCACACAAATGTTTCAAACTGCTGAAATTCAAGACCTACAGCTTTGTACAATGCGTGTTGTTATTACTTTATCTATGATGGAGAATAAGGACATGTGAAGATCTCTGGAGCACTCTCACCGTCGATATCGCTTCTTCTCAAAGGCTTGCTGGGACAGGGTGGGACTCTCGCGGGAGAGGGTGAATGTGACGCTTTCTAAGCCTAGCATTTGGCATGTGAGAGAGAGGCCGAGATCCTCCGCCTTGCAGAGAAGCTCCCTGGCTTCTTTGTTGCCATTCATGGACTCTGCGAATCTAAATGAAGCTTTGTCGCCTTTTGATTCCACGTCGCTTGCAAAGAGTCTCGATCTGCTGCTTGATCTTATCCTTTTCCTTTGAAATTGCTTGAAAATTGTTCGCTTCATATCGAAGTCTGTTAACATATTCCTGAAGACGGAAAAAAATCACTGTAATGGTCACTATGGATATCTGCGGGAATTTATATATATCTCTATCTATCTATCTATCTATCTATATATATATATATATATATATATATATGTATGTATATATATATATATATATATATATATAATATGTATAATATGTATATATATATATATATATATATATATATTATATATAATATATATATATATGTATGTGTATATTATATTATATATATATATATATATATATATAATATAGATATCTATCATCATCATCATCAAGGGGCTAACGCCGAACGGGGGCGCATGGCCGCCATCACCCTTCGGCTTCCAGCCACGGGGATCCCTCGAGGCGAGTCTCCAGGCAGGCCCATTGGGCCATTCCTAATTTCCTCGGGCAGGTCTCGTCGAGCTGCCCCAAGCCATGATCTCCAGGACGTTCCCACAGGTCTCTCCACCCAGGGTTGTCTCGCAGAGAGACAAAACGATGGGCAGGGGTCGTCCATAGTGGAGGCGAGCTAGGTGGGCCATATAGCCTGAGTTGGCGATCCGGATTATTGCAAAGTAACAGGTCCCATGCCAGTTCACGGTGTTGTAACCGCCGGTTGGACAAGTGGTTCATGCCAACTGTACCCCATGATCCGGCTTAGGGACTGTTACAAAAGGCATCAAGGCGATGACCTCCAAGCACTGGATAGCGTTACCAGGTCTGTCGCTTCCATAGCGCAAAACTGGAAGTATCAAGCCTTGAAGACATGCAGCTTGGTCCTCTGCATAGGTACCGACATCTCCCAAACGCTCTTGTTGATCGAGTTCATGGGCTCCTGTTGCCAGACCAATCCGTCTACTGACTTCCTTGGTCTGAAACCCGAGATATGGACTACGCTACCAAGTATGTAAAACTTTCTGTAACTTCAACGTCCTCGCCGCAAGCATGGATCGACCTGAACGGTCCCCTAACAGGCCCCCAAAGTCCTGGATCTGGTCTTGGTCCAGGGGAGACCTCCTAGGCCTAGGGGCTTCGCTCATTGCTAAATGCATCAAGAGCCGCCACCAGTGACTCCATGGACTCAGATAGGATGGCAACATCGTCGGCAAAGTCAAGGTCCGAGACTTTGCCGACGATGTTGCCATCCTATCCATACAAGTGTTGAAAAGTGGGTGCACGGACACAGCCTTGCCTTCACCCTGAATTAAACAGGGGAAGAAGTTCGACATACCCCACCACCACTTACAGCACTGGCAGTACCAGTATAGAGGCGTCTAATCAGGCCAATAATCTGTTTCGGAATTCCACTGAGCCTCAGACATCTCACCATAGTGATTCCGATGCACGATCAAACGCCTTCTTGAGGTCGATGTAGGCTGCGAGCAACCACGACCAAAAACTCACGACGGCGTTCCACAATTACTCGAAGTGCTAGTATACGGTCTATTGTGGAATTGCCAGGAGTAAAAATCCCCAGATGCTCCGGTCTCTGGTAGCTCAGCTGGTGGTTTGCGGATCCGTTTCAGAAGAATGTGGGCGAGAACCTTTGCCTGGTATGCTGAGCAGTGTAAATGCCAACGGTAGTTGCACAGTCCCATCGATACCCTTTCCCCTTCCAAGAGGGATGACCATGCCCCTCAGCAGTTCAGGGGGAATGGTACCCGACTGCCAAATGGCAGTTCCGGACTGTATGCAGGCCCCGAGCCATAGGTTCACCCCCAAGCTTTAGCAGTCAGCGGGATATCAAATGCCTGCAGCTTTCCCACTCTTCAGCTTGGAAAATCGCCAAGCCTAACCTCTGTTTAGGGTAGGGAGGTCCTCGCTGATGGGTGGGCCAGCACAGGCACTGCGGACATCGCTTGATCAAGGTAACTGTTGGAGGGTCCCACCTGGTACAATGTTCAAAATACTCAGCCCAACGTTCACGAACCCCAAACTATGATATGAGATGAATCCATCCATTCGCTGATCGGGACTGCAGTCATTCTGTGAGGAGGGCTTAGGGTTTTAAGTTTTCTCAGGTCTTGGTAGGCAGGGCAAAGGTTCATTTCCAAGAAATGGCCTTCGACCTCCTCAGGAAGATTCCTGATAGACTGTTCCTTGTTACTTCTCAGCAGTGTCCGAGCCCTAGCACCCGGAACGACGCAAGACTTGTTCCCATCAGGACGAGCCTTGCGACAGCTTCAGTGGCCTCTAATGTCTCCAGGGAGATGGTATTTGCCTTGTCTTGGGGCTACCCAATGGACTCCTGAGCTACTTCGAGTGTTACAACGCTTGAAGGACTCCCACAGAGCACTGGGTCCGTCAGAGACTGCCGTGGCGGAAAACCCACGGCGCACACTCCTCCTCCTTAGTCTGTCCAAGTGGAAACACCTTAGGGTGGCCACAGGAGGGACGGGGAGTTTTGAAGTGGACCTGCAGGGTCGCCACAAACCAGCTATGGTCGGTTGCCACAGAACTCAGCACTCCGTGTAAGCCCGCAGTTCTGAAGGATTCCTCCATCGCGTGCTGACAAAGAATGTGGTCGATCTCTGTGGCCACATTACCCGTATCGCTGTACCAAGTCCAGCGATGCAGGTTGGAATGCTGGTACCAGGAGCAGAGATCACATTTTCTGGGACCTAGCAAAGTCCAGGGAAGGAGGCTATTCTCGCTGCTGGGCTCAGCTCCCGAGCCATGGGGGCTGACAGACCATCTCGTAGCCAGCTTGGTCACAGCCGGATACCGCATTGAAGTCGCCCAGAACAAGCAAATGTCTCGCCCGGGGGCAATCGTCTTCCACAGATGCGAGTTTGGCGTTAGAACGCCTCTTTCACATCGGTTTTATATACATCGGTGGGAGGCGTATACAGCAATAAGAGACAAGAAGCCAAAAGCATGCTTCATGTCTCAAGCCATTGATACGCTCATCAAAAACGGTGTCACCTTGACTACGCGGGCTGAAGTCGACTGGAGTGGCTATGGCTACAACCCTGGGAGGTAGGTGGGACCATCGCTGCGCCGACCCAGTAGTAAGGTGTTAACTACCACACTGATCGTGCGCTACCAGGTCTTTCACTCTGAGAGGTGCCACCTCAAACTCCCAGACCAGTCGCTTCAATTCCCGCTGATAGCAGAGGTAACCGCTCATCCTGCCGCAAGGACCGGATGGTCCAGCGGCCTAACCCGGGAGGAAAGCACGCCTGAGGTTAAGCCTGGGTGTCACTCGTTGCACGCCACCTCTGCCGCCCCTGCCAACACAGCCCCAAATAAAAGGGGGCGGCCAGGCTGTGGGACCGCCTATCCACCTATGGGGTTCCCAAGGGCGTTCCCCTCAAGCTTCATGAGTGGGTGGCGCTGCCGGGGCAGGGGGACGAGTAACTCTCGTTCCCAATCCTGGCACCCTTGCAGCCGCCTTACTTGATGGGGGGAGGGGACAACACCCCTTCCCCCCAGCAGTTCCATTTATAAGGGAACCGTTTGCCAGAGGGTCATTCTGGGGGGAGGAGGACTGGCAAGGCCCACCTCCCCCGAGCCGCCCCATTACCCCAGGGTGGCTAGGGGGCAGGAGTGGTACGAAGCCAGAGCGCGTTCCACAGCCAGGGGGCCATAACTCCGTACCTCTGGGGCCTCCTGCTGCTCCGAGATCCCCACAGATTTAGCCTGGCGACCGCAAGGTTACCAGTTACCCATTGGTGGCCACGAGGACGGCACGAAAGAAGTTTGATGATGGAGAGGCTGTGACCTGGCAGGGGAGACTTATGCAGAAGCTGCTCCCTTTTTGCATGGGCTAGCCAGGGGTGGAAGCTGCAAGAAGAAACGGCATGTAAGGCACTAATACTATCTAGGCACACACCATCGCTTCACATCACCATGCGCGTTTGTGAAGAACCCATCCATATATATAATATATATATATATATATAATATATAATATATATCTATATATATATATTATATAATATATATTTATGATATATATTTTATATATATATTTATAATATATAATATATATATATATATCTATATATATATATATATATATATATAATATAATATATGTGTGTTGTGTGTGTGTGTGGGTGTGGGTGTATGTGTATGTGTATGTGTGTGTGTATGTATGTAAATGTAAATATAATATATATATATATAATATTATATATAATATATATATATATATATATAATATACACACCACATATATATATATATATATATATATATATATAATATATATATATATATCTATAATATACATATATATATATATATATATATAGATATATATATACATATATATATATATAACATATAATATATACATATATTATATATAAATAACATATATATACACACACACATGTATATATATATATATTATGTATATATATATGTATATATATATATGTATGTAAATTATATAGTATATATATATATATATATTATATATATAATATATTTATAATAATATTAAAATATGTATATATAAAATTTTTAATATATATATATATATATATAGAAATATATATAATATTTTAATAATAAAAATAAAACATCCCCAACACAACACAACACACCACACACCACACACACCACACACACACACCACACACACAAATATATATATTTTATATTATAATATATATTATATTATATATATATATGTATATTTATATTAAATATATTAATATTTTATATATATATAAAAATAAAATATATATATAATATATATATAATAATATATATTTTTGTGTGGTGTGGTGTGTTGTGTGTGTGTGGTTATTTCATGGGGGAATCTTACCTTTCTGAGGTAACAGGGATAGACGGAAAGTGAGGAAGACTGGTGCCGCGTGCCCCCGGGGTTACGGATATCGAGGCGGCCACAGAGGGGCGTTTCCCAAAAACCCTAAGCATCATAGCGGGTTTCCAAAAGACCTCTTTGATAGCTTTTTCAAAGGACGATCTTTGATTCCAAGGGGAACAAGGAGTGCATAAAAAAACAAATTTCTTCAGGACTGTAAACGTTTTTTAAACGCCTTCATAATTTGGTTTAAAAATTGGTATCGCTTTGCACTTTTTCCTTTTTTTCACGTAGTTCCTTTCATCTCTGCATAAAAAAAAAAAAAGAATTAATCTTCAAGTACCTTTGTAAGGCAATAATAAGTAAACCTTAGTATTCCCATTGTTTCCTCGGTCATCTAAATGCGTTCCTACCTTCGTTAAAACATCAGATGCCCTTTAAATTTTTCCTTTCTTGCAATATCGCTGGCAGCCGGGCGGAATTTTCCACACCACGGATCGCAGCCCAGACGCGCAACAGTTCTCCAGAGAAACCCAAGACTCTGTGACAGGAATTCTTCTTCGCCCCAAGTGACCTTTATCTGAAGTAATGGCATATTCAGCCAAAGATTGAGACACGTGCGACCTAAAAAGAATTTGAGCAGTCATTTTATAATCAAATGATGCATTCTGTCGACATATGGTTTTTGGGAAAGTGTGACTTTAACCAACCTGAAAATACCTTGGTAGTCGCGGCATTCGGAATGCAGTTGTAGTTTCCTCATAAAGTTTTCAATATTGGCATGCGTCCACAGGGGCTCGATCGCCTTGCGCGCAGAGGCACGTGATGAAAGAATGGACATTCCTTCCTGTCCCTTAATGAGCCGGGCATCTCGTAACGACGCAGCAGTGGGTCAACTTCCGTTCGGTATCTCCCCTCCTTGCCGCCATGAAGACTCTGTCCACATGGCTTCTGTAAGCCAGAAGAGTGGTATGTTTCAGGTTGGGAACTCCATTCTAGGTAAAAAATGAGTGTACCCCACCCCACACACACACAACACACCCACACACACACCCAAAACACACACACACACACCAACACACACACACAACCACACATCACACACACCCACACCCACACCCCACACACACACACACACCCCACACACACACACACACACAACCCCACAACACACACACACAACAACACACAACACACATCACACCACACACACACACACAAAAAAATATATATTATTAAATTAAAATATATATATATATATTTTATATATATATATATTTTATATATATATATTTTATAAAAATACATACATCTTCAAGTGCCCTGTCCCCTTACAAGGACGTTGCGATCATGGATTTTCCATGATTTCTTGGCAATTTAGAGCGGTGGTTTGCCGTTGCCTTTCCCCCCGGTGGTTTTTATCGAGCACCATCTCTATTTACCCGGTTCTGGGACCGGCACTGACTTGGGCTGGCTTGCCCACCCAGCGGCTAGCAGGCCCTCGAGGCGGATTCCTTGCCCACATACACACAAAATTTAATATACATATATATTCATATACATATATACATACATATATGTGGGAGTGTTTCTATATGCATTTAATATAGATAAAAATAGATAATAAAACATATTTGCACATATATGTATTTGTATGTATGTTGTGTGTGTGAACACACCACACACACACAAACCCCATTATATTGTGTATGTGTGTGTTCACGTATGTATGCATATAGTATGGATAATAGACAGGAAGATAAAAGGACACCACACACACCACGGCGCACACACGCGCGCACACACACCCCACGCAAAACACACACACACACACGTGTGTGTTAAAAATAATACTATGATACATATACATATAATACATAAAACATATCTATTATACATATATATACATAATTATACATATACATATATATACATATATAATTACAATAAAACTATAAAAATATACATATCATATAATAATACTATACATTATACATATACAATATATAACATATATACATATATACATATACATATATATACGTAAAATATATACATAATATATACAATATACTAAAAATATATTATACATATACAAAAAACGTATATTATAATATAAAAACATACCATATACTATATATGTATACATATAGATAATACAAACATACATAATATAGGATATGTACACATAAAAACATACAACGCACACAATACTTTAATATATTGTCGTATACGTATACACAATTATACATAAAACATGCACACACATACATATATATGTACATATATGTATACACATATATAATACACACGCCACACACCCCACATATTAATGTACGTATACGTAACACAAAATATATAATACACTCCCACACACTACTATATATGTACGATACAAATACACATATATATACATACACATATGTATACGTATACACAAAATATACATACACCATGCACATATATGTATGTAAAACGTTATACCATATATATACATACAAACACACACATACACATATATGTACGTATACGTATACAAAATATATATATACACCCACACAACATTGTACGTATACGTATACACAATTATAATACAAAAACACACATATACATACATATTTTACTATACGTATACACATAATATATATACACACACACACATACATATCTACGTTTACTTTTTAACATATAATACATACCACCCCACATCATACAAAAATATGTGCGTATACATATACACATATAAATACACACCACACACATCATACATATGTCTGTATACGTATTCACATATATACACACACACACACACCACACATACATACATAGGGTCCATACGTATACACATATACACACACACCAAAATACATACATATGAAACGTATACGTATACACATATATGTACAACACAACACATATATGCATATGTAAAATATTTATACAGATATATATATACACACAACACACACACATACATACATATGTACGTATACGTATACACATATATATACACACACACACACACACACACACACAAAAACACATACAAAACAATATTACAAACAAAATAAAACATTTTAGTATATTACCAATCACACACACACACATACATACATATGTAGTATAGTATACACATATAACAACACACACATCAAAATTTAGTACGTTATTATACACATAAAACACACACATACTATGTACGTACTTATATTATCCCACAAAACACAAAACACCACACACACACACACACATACATACATATGTACGTATACATATACACATATATATACATACACCACACACACATACATACATATGTACGTATACGTATACACACATATATATATACACACACACATACATACATATGTACGTATACTTTATACCCCATATACACCACACACACACATACTACATAGTACGTAATGTATACACATATATTTACACACCACACCATACCATAAATGTAACGTATACATATAACATTTATATACTTTACACACATACATACATATGTAGGTATACGTTACACATATATATACACACCCCACACCATACATACATATGTACGTATACTATACACATATATACACACAACCACACACATACATAATAGTACGTATCTGTATACACAATATATATAAAACAACACACACACATAATACATAATATGTAATGTTTAATATATATAACCACACACATAATAATATGACGTTATATACAATATATATATAAAAATAATAATATGTAATTACATATACTAATATATACCAAAAACACAAAATGTGTGTTGTTACAAAATATATATATATAGGTTAAATTATTGAAGATTATTAAATATAATAATATATAAAACCCACATATTTTATATATTACTAATAGTATCCTATCAAACACACACACATTTCATATTTGTAGTATATATATATAATATTAAGAAAAGTAAAAGAAAAATTAATATCAATTTTCAACACACTAGGGTTTGTTGTTTAATCGCGTTGTCGCGACGGATTCATGCCCCGGCATATTAAAAATTCCCCCAACAAGAAATTAAACTTTCCCAACACACAACACAAATTTCAAAGCACGCAACAAGGGAAAAGCCACGAATAGCCAAGGGCCTTTCGCAACCCTTGTTCCAGACTCCGACGCCCATATTAAGTGTCCAGGCCCTCCTTATTAAATTCCCCCAGACAGGAAGTGGAAAGGCGTTCCAAACTTAAATTCTTCCCCCAACATGGACCACATATACACATATATGTGGGTGGTGTGTATGGATATAATACTGTATTGTATATATATATATAATATATATATAAAATTATATATAATATATAATATATATAAAATAATATATATATACATATTATGGGTATATGTGTGTGTGATGTATAGATGTGGTGTGCAAAAAAAATATTTGTAGAATAATACATGTCTGCCCACAAAATTTTTTTGCTACCACAATGTACCTTTTGAGCTGGTTCCTGTCTGCTTTGCTTTCCCAGGGGATGAATGACACGACTCATCAGACAGGCTTCCACAAGTGCTGGCTGAATGCCCGTTTAATCCTTTCGGAAGACGTCTTGCCCTTCCATGTCCATTTCCAGTATAGCCTCCTTCATCAAATTTATTCGGTAGCTCCTTCAGTCAGAAATAAATTTAGATTTGATAAGTAGAGTAAATACACGCAATCATTTGCGTTTGAAAGATAAATCATGGGAACTGTTACGAAAATAAACGTAATCGCGTCATTATGACATATTTAACACTATAAAGTGTCGCGATAAAAAGGTCTGTCCACTTGTTTTTATTTACTGGAAAGTAAAATATCGACAGGGTTTCTTTATTCGTGAGAATACTCTGGGGAAATATTCATTTCAGTTTCGGGTTTAACACCCGAATGGAAATTTTGTGATGCTATTCCGTTACTTTATTTTTATATTCATTTATTTAGCAATTTCTTTACCTATTACTTACTTCGGGAAAGCTAGTTAAGCGTATCTCCCTCACCCGCATCCATCTTCACACTTTGTTTCTTCTGCTGAATTCGCCATTTAAGATGTCGCGACAGCAAAAATAATAATGAACATCAAATCACAAAATAGTAGTTGTGACAAAATAAACATCATAATAATGGGAAAAATGAAAATAAAAAGTATAAAATTGTCAATACTGATACTCCTACTATAAGTGATACACAAGCGATCACTTACGAAGCGCTTGTAAAGCTGTGTCGCAGTCGCCAGCAGCAACAGAGTCAGCAGAATCACCACCACCGCCACGAGCACATCTGCTTCAAGCGACGAATCTGTGTGCGCAAGAAAATCGTTATAATTCTAAATAATCAGGAGCACAAAAGACACAGGAATTATAAATGCATACTATATGTAAGTATAAATAAGGATATATATAATAATGATAGTGATATATAAATAAATGAACAAATAAACAAATAAATAAATAGAAATATACATATATATGAATGTGCTATATATATTCATATATCATGATATATATATATATATATATATATATATATATATATGATATATATATTATATATAATATATATATATAATATATAAATATATATATATTATATATATATATTATATATATATATAATATATATCGGTTTATTGAATCCCATGCAGCCAGGGTGTGAAAATATACATAGAAATACAGATAGAAAAGACAAACTATATATACAAACACAACAAACAACAAAATAAAACTAACAATCTATAAGAAAAATAAAAGAAGCAAGAGAAACAAAATATAAATGACAAGTACAAGTATAGGTAAGCTAGGAGTGCTAGACTAGTAATTGTGGACTAGTGCTCGTAGACGAGGTGTGGTGTGCGGTCCATTGACTAGTGCTCGTTGATGAGTTAGACTTGAGTGGGTATTGTGGTCCGGTGGTAGCAATCAGTGCGGGCACTGATAGGCACTAGTTTTGCTGCCGCCGCGCGGGGCCGGGCGAGGCGGTGGCGCGTCGGGGGGCAGCAGGTCGCGGTGGCTGGGATGGCATAGCACCTTCAGGCTAAACTGGTGCATTGAGGTGGTGTAGTAAGTGGCGAGGGGGGTGGGCCTAGGGCAGTCATAGCTGGTATAGGCAGGACCAAGAATAACCTTGGCTGCCCTTTTCTGTACCCTCTAGAGTTGTAACAGATAGGTGGCGGTGAGGGAGGGGAACCAGGTAGGGGAGGCGTAGTCAGTTTGGCAGGATATTTTAAAAGATATGTAGATATTTGAAAGCCCCGGAAGTGGGACACCAAGGGACTTGAGGCAACACAGCATTGAAGCTTGTACAAGGCAGACTTCACGATATCTCTGACGTGCTGCGTCCAGGAGAGCTTTTCGCCGGTAGTGACGCCGAGCAGCTTGTTGGAACAGACTATGTCGAGCGGATGGTTGTCCAGCGTGAAGATGTGCGTGGGGACGGGTTGGCGGAGAAGTCAAATCGCATCACGACCGACTTCTGGCGGTTGATAGTGACGTGATTTGCGGTGGTCCAGGAGAGGAGGTTTGTCGAGGGTGCGCTGGATGGCAGAGTGGTCAGGGCAGGAATTGCCAATGGCGACGGCAATGGTCGAGTCATCCACGTTTTTCCAACGATGCTCGGTGTCCAGGTGCGCGTCAATAATCATGATGAGGAAGCACAGGGGGCCCATTCTAGTCCCCCTGGGGTACTCCGCACACGAGGCTGGAACTTGACTCTGCACGCGCACAGTCTGTTGCCTATTAGAGAGAATGTCTGCCAGCCAGGGATGAGGTACTCCCTGATGCCCGTGGAAGCTGCTGCTTTTGAGATGACCGTGGTGTGGTTTACCAGTCGAAGACTTTCTTGAATACTATGAAGATGCTGGTGCTGGGGGATTTGCGCTTGTCAAGGTGGGCAAGGACGAAGACAAGGAAGCTGATGAGGCAGTGTGTGGTGAGGAGGAGCACATGCTGCCAAACTGCCGACTGTCCAGTACTAGGCGCGAGGTCCTGGTAACCAGTCAACGACAAAGCTTTCACTTAGCAGGCTGGACAACGGAGTAATGGCGATGGTCGTAGTTCACTGAATGAGGCAGGGCTTGAGTTTTTTCCCGATGGCGGTCACAAAGGCGGTCTTTCATTTGTGATAGGCACTTAGAGTGTTGCAGTGAGGCGTTAACCATGGGGGTAAGAGGAGTTGCAAGCTCCATTGCGAACTCCTTGATGAGGAACATGAGCAGGTCAAGGGTGGTGGTGGCTCTCTTAACGCATATTTTTTTCCAGCTTCTGAAGCTACTGAAACTGGTTAACAGTTTGAGCAAGTGAGCAGGCCGACAGGTTTGGCAGGGTGGCGGGTGGTGTCCACGGGGGGGTAGCTGCTGACAAATCAAGGCGAAGTGGTCACTGAGAGCCTCTGCTGCTTCACTGCGGCTGAGGTTCCTGGTGTATGGAAACGTACACGGACAATTAGCAAGGCCGTACAGCTCCCGAATTTCCCGTACCATTGCAGGTGTTGTAGTTTGTTGTGACAGAAGGTTTTCTTGGCTATTTTTATTTCCCTGATGCCTGTGTTGCAGAGTGATTTGTAGGTGGTGATGTGCGAGTGGAAGGCTTGGTTTCTTCTGAATGGGGCGTTTGAGTGGCCTGTATTTCCTGGTCTTGGTCTGCATTGGCTGAAAGACGGTGGGTGAAGGCAGCCATAACACTGAAACGAGTCTGCTGCGACCGACAGGAGAATATGGTAGAGGAGGCTGGTACCAGTCATGTAAATCTGTAAAGATCAAGTGCAAGATTCTTTGTTCATAGGTTATAGGATGTGGATAATTCTATTTCTGTTAAGGATGTGGATAAATCTATTTCTGTTACCAGTGGACCACGTGGCTGGTTACCACGCGGATCCAAAGTCCCAAATAAGAACCACCCGCTCAGCGAGGATGGAGGTCACATTTTATATCTGACCTCGTTTGACCGGGAGTTCATCGCCAGCGACCAGCGCGGTAAGGTCATAGCCCTTGCCTCCCTCCGGGCAAGCTGGCCCGCGACCCAGCATACAACCATATATAGACATGTCTCGTGTTCTTATACTGCATGGTGTCAACTCTCAGAAATAAAGATCAAGCCATTAACAAGTATACTACCCTCTGTTCACCATTGTACTAAGGATGATAGCCTTTTACAATCTAGCAGCAGGGTGGCGCTGCATCCTTCCGGCTCGCAGCATGAATGCAAACCTTCGAAGAAAATCCGCTCGACCGCTTCAAGACATGGCTAAGAAAAAAACACGTAAGTACACGTTTGGGCCCCCTTTCTTATTTCTTTTCCCTTCCTTCTCCCATAAATGTGTTAAGCCGTTGTTTTTTTTGTTGGGTTAAAAGGTGCTAATGACAGCAAATGGCACGTTCTCACACTATTCCTTCACCTCAGATCGCATTTCCGTGTGATCGAGTATGCAATCAATAACATGATATCGTTCATTAGTTAAGTAATTAATTATTTTCTCTCATTTTTAGAGATTTATATTGTTTCATCTGCAACAAATTTGACACATTCGTGATTTTATTTTATCACGAATATTATTTCATTTTTCCTCCCCCTCGCTCCGACCTGACCGTACCTTTTCTTTCGCTTGCGGTCACTTTGGATTACAAAAAGGTTATTTTCCTGTCTTGACCTGACCTCGCTTTCTCTCTTTTCCCGTCGGTGGCGACATGGGAAGGATCTAATTGACAGCTTGGTTTCCCTGTATTTTGGTTGTTATTTTTGTTGACGCCTTGGGAATTAACCATAGCATTGTTACATTGCTTTTGGTGACAAGTTCTATCGCGCTAGAGTGAAGCGCGTAACGCAATTTCATTAATTTGTATTATTTGAATATAGTGTAGGATCTTCCCCTATATCATAGTGCACAGGATTGCCCGATATTGCTCCGGGTTTGCATAAACGCTAATAGATCTGCGCTCCGTCGTTCGAAAGTAGGTATAATAAAC